>NC_090209.1:2165000-2367500 GCF_033026475.1 Channa argus
ATGTTTTGCTGCTCGCTCACTGGTGATGCCTGGGTTTCTTCCGTGTTTGCGCTCTCACACTGACTTTCACTTACTCAAACACTATCAATCCACCTCTCCTCTCACCTCATGACTATGTTTGAGAAGACTTGCAATTCAAAAGTTTGTGTTTACTTTGTGTCTGGTACTTCCACAAAGATGTATTCTTTATTCCTTTTTCTCTTGTTGAGGCAGATGCTGTAAAGGAAAACTTTCACAAGTGTGTTTTTGTCGACTCAAAGCTTGTAGGTGGGAAATTATTTTTATACCCAAGGTGATTGAAATTTAAAATGCAGAAAAAAGTGAGAAATTTCAAGAGTGAAAGTTTACCAGTTTACAGTTATTTAGCTGTTGAGATGTCTGTTACTGGCTCATCCTAACTTGTGTTTGTGTGCTGTGGCCTGTGACTCATGTTTAAATGTCACATTTTTTAGTTGCTAAAGGTTTGGACAGATAATACATTTTGGCAAATCCGTGCTGAGAAACATCCAACCACAAAGCTCAAATATTACCAGACCCCATTCTCTCATTATAAACAGCCAACTAATCTTTTAGCTTTCACCTTTAGCTTTCTGTTTCTACCTCCATCTTATCAGTCTTCATGATTTTTATTTCCTCTCCCAGAGGTCAGGTGTCTCCCTTCCTCTATCCAAAAGTGATGACACATATCCCCATCCTTCCTCCCCAAATCAACATTCTTTTCTATTTTTATGCTTTTCATGTTTCCTCCCTGTTTTTCCTACTACTTTATCCACTGAAACTGACACTGTTGTCTGTGTGAGGACATAAACTGTTGCAGACTGAAAAGTCTATTGTTAAAAGTAGAGTGCAACATTTTTCACATAATTTACATAAATAATCGTAAGAGATGTAGTGGGAACCTTCCTGACACAGATTCATTAAACAGTTCTAGGGGTGGAACGAGGCTCCCCTTCTGATCAATCAGAGGGAACCAATGATTTTTGGTTGATTTATTTTATCAGCTTTATTAATAATTGTAATTTGAAAAGTACAACTACTCAAAGGGCTGTGCTTAAATGAAGAAACTGTGGAAAAGATACATTCAGCCATAGCGCCCACCCAGTGGTTATCTAGCTTGCTTGACAGCCTTCTTAGCAGGGCAACACCCTTTTTTGTATAGTTTATTTACACAAATATGTGCCATACTTCTGACCCGACTTCTATTATTCCATGTGATTGTGTGGTATCAGCCAGAGTGTTATATAGCCAACATAATAAATTAGCCTGCAATGGCCAAACAAATTAAGTAATGATATAGTAACCAGTGTTCATCTGATGCCAGATCTGGCCAGTAAGGGAGGTAGTGACTTGCAGTCATTGATAAAGCCCTGTTCATGGACAGATTAAGACGATGATGCTTGTGCCCTGAGGCCCAAAACATGTTTTGTATTTAGCATGTAGAAGATACATACTAAATATTCATTCAGATTGGTGCATGGTCTTTTGAAGACAATAATGCAATTTTGTGGTTACTAGTGAGTTTACACCAAGTCAGCCAAGTCAAGGTTCTCCATAATCAGAGCTGGTTTCCTGACTTGCATTAACAGAGGGGAACTACATGTACAGTGTGTTGCAGGCCCTTTAGTAAACTATAGTTTCCTACAAACTGGTTTAAAATACAAAATTAAATAAAAAGTTGTTTCTGTGATGCTGCTAAAACAACCCAGAGAAAACTGCAGTGTGGAGAAAAGAAAAACAAAAAACAAAATCTGAGTTGTTGTTTTTTTGCCTGTTTCCATAACACTGCTGCTTGTTGCGTGGATGTCTGAAGCTAATGGAATGTTCCATGTGGCTGCTTCTGAAATGAACAGGTTTGGCAAGCTCAGTCAGATAGTTTGCTTTAACTAACTATATCACTCACCCTGTACTTATACACAGCTTCACAAACAGCAGCTGGTGCTCTGGTCCTTGTTTATAGTATTTGTTCTGCTTTCTTAAACAGAAATAAACATACATATCCTGCTCACACTTTTCTCACAATACCAGTATTAGATTTTCAGTTGCATGTTTAGCCACACAGCCAGAGTAATTAGTTTTTTCACACAGGTCTCTAGAAATGCATAAACACGAGCAGGCAGGCAATTAATTCTTGATTAGGCCCACAAATAGACATTCACTGCCGGGCACGCTAAAGGAAAGTGTGTGTGTTTATATCGCTTATCCATGTGTGCGCACATACACGCATGTGTGTAGCTTGCTTGTGCCTGGTAACCAGATGGGCAGCTTAGGCTTGCTGCAGCAGAAACAAGTGGGAGAAAGTGTGTGTGTGTGTGTGTGTGTGTGTGTATGTGTGTGTGTCTCCAAGAGAGAGAGCTGTTTTGCTTAGTCACAAGACGTGACATTTCGAAAGAAGAGGTTATGAAATGCATACCAAACAAAACTGAGCTAAACACACAAAACGTGATGTTATGAAAATTTTGGGTGCGGAGAGCTAATCACCTGTGAACTTAAGTGCTTTAGCAGCATGACACTAAAAAATCAGAGCAAAAAAGTAACTCCACTATCCTTATTATTTGCATCAACAGCTTTGTTTCCTCAACATGTCAAATGTTATTGAATCAACTAGAGCTGTGCTTCTCAAGAAATTTTTAATTTGACAGACATGAAGGAGACAAAACCCTCCAACCCCCATTTCTATTGAAATTACTGTAATGTATTGTGAAACAAATAAGATGGTGCATATGCAGTTACTGTGCTGTACACCAAGTAGTATTGTGTAGAAGGCTATAACATAGAGATGAAACTTTTTAGATGGAATTGTTTTAGAATAAGACTGCACCACTGTACCAAAAAAGTAGTCTTTATGTGCAAGCTCATCCTCTAATTTAATAATTTGGCATTTTAAGTATTAAATGGTAGTGATTTATTTACTAACTGACATATTTAGGACTAAAAGTTTACAGTTTTACTACATTTATTAGCTTCACTACTGTGTGGGTGACTGTGGCGCAGGAAGGTAGAGCGGTTGTCCACCAATCTCACAATTGTTGGTTCAATCCCTGGCGCCTCCGGTCACTTGTTGAAGTGTCCTTGAAGTGCCAGCTGCATAGCAGCTCCCCCATCGGTGTATGACTGTGTGTAATTGTGAGTGTGAATGGGTGATAAGAAGCAGTGTAAAGCGCTTTGAGTGCCAATAGGTAGAAAAGCGCTATATAAGTGCAGACCATTTACCATTCACTTCTGTTGAATGAGTTAGCAATTCCAAAATGCATTTCTTGTTGTGGTGTAATTTCCAGCTTTCTCTGGCATTGTTGCCATTCATAATTCCCTTTGGTTCAACATTGGCTCCTCCCAGCCAATAGGAAATGTAGGGAATTAAGGCTCTCCAGTGTTAGCATAAGCAGTGCTATGGGTCAACTGCAAGATGCAGGTGAGCCAACAGATAGAACACATAGAACATCCATATGGTACTTAGAATAGTTAAATAACTTCAAACATACCGACGTGGTTGTATTAGACTACCCATGATAGCCCAAGTTCCAATTGTTTGATCTCATACTTTTAAAACAATGTTTTAAATGGAAAAGCATGATTGCTTTTAGAAATATAAATCAATCCCCTAATTTTTAATTTTCATGATACAGACAGATTTTCACTTTAAGTAGGTGAAAACAGAACTAGGGAGCAGGATGTAAGGAGAGCACTTGGGAGCTTGTAGGACATTATTAATCAATAGGCCTCTTGTGCGAGAGTTTTCATACACAGGTGCAGCATTGAGTCATGTACACTGTGTGATGAGAAAGTGAGCAGTTTGTTTCAAATTGCTGAGGAAGTCAAATGTCAAAATGCATTAACTTGAGAGATTATTATAGTTTATTAATAAATATATTTAATTTTTTATATATATTTCTTTTTGTATATTTTATTTTTCTTAGATTGTTTTAACTTCTCATGTGGAGTAATTGGTTTTAATTAACATTTGCATGTAAATTATCAATCCAAAGTCTTGTGTTGCAGGAGAATTATATACCAGAGTATTTTAGTGCATGCACACGCCTCTTACCAAGAATTTTCTAGCAGAAACACTGTATTGTAATTTCTGGTACTGTAAATACCTAAAAATATGCAAGTATTTGAATATTTGTATTTCATGGCCTTTTAGAACCTTTTAGAACTTCTGCTGCAGCTGTATGCAGACATTTATCAAGTGGATCTTTCCCTTAGCATTGGCTAATAACCCTAATGCTCATTTGTTAATTTACATGCAGCTCAGACTTGATTTTCTGATAAGTGACATGTAAATGTTAGTGCATCTGACTTACAGCAGTAAAGTTGCCTTCGCAACTTTTACAGAAAGGTTAACATGATGCTCCTTCAGACATGAAGCCAACTTATTCTTATGCTATGTGATATTATTTAGTGTCAGGATCAGGGGTCTTCTGTTAAGCACTGTAACGTTAGACTTGTCATTCCCATGTGGCCTGTTCTTCCTCAACTGTTCTGCTATAGATTTACACACAGTCAGTACAAACACACTTCCTTTCTTTATGTAGCAACGTTTTGGAAATCTGTGTATTTAAGTTTGCTTTGTTCCTATTCATTAATAGGCTTTTTAGATGATTTACTAACCTGTTTGGTGTTTTGGGAGTTAATGTAGAACTGTTTCTACATTATAGCTTTAAAGTTTCCCTAATGTTGGCGCTGATATTGCATGTGAGAAGTGTGAGTTAAGTACCCTGATCTGGATCAGCAGCAGTCTGTTATATACAAAATATATGTCAGACAAATGTACAGTTGCATTCCTCCTTTTGATTTTACAATATGTTAATGGTCTTAGTCCATCCATAGACTCCTTAAGAAGAAAACAATTGACCAGATCCTTTTAAATTTTAAAGCCCTATAAGTCAAAACCTAAAGCTGCCAGTGTGGCCCAAATCCGTGTATAAGACATGAAATCTTTAGGAACTGTGACTGTACTGTAATGTGTTTTTACCCCCTGTGTCATTATCCTGCTGTTCTGTCTTCAGATATCTGTCTGCTTCAGCTACTTTGGAAGACATTACCCGCTCAGAAGCGTGAGTTGACCCCCTTCCTTTTTTTTTTTTAAGATTAGATGTTTGCTTTCCTTTATCTCTTGTGGGTTTTTTATTTTTCCCAAGGGCCTTCATCTTTGTTTTTATTTTTGCTTCTGTGATGGTGAGGGTATTGCAGTAGATTTGTGTGTGTGTGTGTGTGTGTATTTACACTATATTTGTATGTGTTTTGTTTAGTTTTTTTTTTAAGTTGTTGGCGGATTTTTAAGAAATGGTGTCTACTTCCTATTTGCAAACACCCAAACATGCTAAAGGACAAGTTAACTTAATTTATGTCTTAAAGGCTGCATGTTATGAGCATATGAACTACACTTATTGGTTTTTGTTGTGATTGTCAATTAAATTGAAGTAATTTTCAGGTAGGTTAAAACAAAAATTATAAAGTGTCTTCCGGGCAATTTTTTTCCCCAAATAATTCAGCCATTACTTTTAATATTAAAAAAAAATACTTTCTGGTGTAGTTAAAGAAAAACAGTTAAAGCATGCAGTCTAAAAATTTGTAAACTGAATCATTGAGATTTCAAATGAAGCCATTTTTCACTGACAGTAATGTGGAAGGTCAGCCATGCTGATGTTCACAGTTTTGTGCATTGGAACTCAGCCATACCAGCTTATCTCGACAGTTGTTTTTGGTCAGTATCTGAACCATCTGCTGCTGACACGCTGAGTGTTTGAGTTGCCCAGCTGGTTATGATGTTGGGTATGTGTCTGCGTTCACCTAACTAGTTGGGTATTCTTATGTCTGCTTGGGGTTCACCAGCAGTCTTAAGTGTAAGTGTGTGTGTGTGTGTGTGTGTGACTTTCCCTCAGTTTTAATTTTAAAAACTAAGCAAACTACCTCTTTTTGATTGACATGAACTTGTTGCTAATTGCTATAGTTGTTTCTAGGGAATGTTTAGACCTGGTTCAACTTGTGAACCTGTTAAGAACCACTTTGGGTTCCGAAAGGCTAAAATACAAGCATAGAGCACATCATTATGTCAGTGTATACACTAATACCTTCACAGAAATTCTAACACTAAGCACATCAATTACATTCAATCACCACTGGTGAAAAACATTTGTGCAGCCCATTGTCATTGCTATGTTGCAATGTATGCAATTATATTCCATACAAACTGTAATTAACAAACTTTGTAATTAACTAATTAATTCTAAACTTATAATAGGAATATTAGACTATGTCAGCCTTACCTTTCAACTCATCAACTGCTCTGGTATTAGTCACAGTGCAGTTATACAAATTTAAAAAATGATACATATATTTTACCTTTTTACAGGAAAGATTTATTTGTTCTCTAGCACAAATGTCAGGTCTGAAACCTGCGTGGCCTTGTATCCTTTGTTTAGTATTTTGCATTTTGTCTGGACAATTGTGTTTATCAGACTAATAGACTCTTAAGCCCCCTACCTATGTTATCAGGGTAAGAATTGGAGGGATGCAGATAAATGCACCTATAAAGCTGTCTTTCTAATAGCAGTGCCCAAAGATTTGCCAGGTGTGCAGACTTGTCATTTTCATTGTTTCTTGTGTGAACACCATAGTGCATTACTATGAAAGTCTCAATAAGGGCCAAAGACTTTCATAATAAGACGTAGATTCTCATATCTAACCATGGTTTTGATGACACCCCTAAAGTTTAATTTAGAACACAATTTTATGCCAATAACATGTCTAGATGTCATTTTGTCTGAACTACATTGTCTGAAGCACACTCAACCTTAACGTGCCTTTCCATGTCACTTTAAGTGTCCATTGGAAGAAGTGGGAGAACTGTGGTTGAGGACAGTTTTTAGGGTTTTTTTGACAGATAAATATATAATTTTGCCATCGTGTGCTTTCTTCATCTGGACTAAAACAAACCAACACTTAGCACCCAGGGAAACACAAGACTAGTGGCTATTTCTTCAGTTCACCATCCTTCTGGCTCTTGGTTGCTGAGGCATAAATGTAATTTCTGACTGTGACTCTGCTTAAATACTAACCATTGTTGTTGGTGAATGCTCCACTTCTTTTATTGTGGGATGGAATAATAACTCTAATCTCTGCTAACTCTGTCAGCATTTTTTGGTTTGCTAATGTACTTTTCTCTCTTTCTTTGCCCTCCTCTTTCTGTTCTTCCATTTGCTCATCCATCTGCCTGTTAATTCTCTACTCTTTCTTTTTATTCTCTAATTGTCTCTTTATCTTTACTGTTTTCTTTGCCTGCTCTCTCCTCCTTCCCATTCTCTCTCTCCTTCCCTAAGTTCCACATCTTTTTACATTCCACTCAAACTGTCTGTCCTCTCCTCTTCTTTGCTGTATTGTTCTTTTTTCATCCACCACCCCTCTTCTCTCTTGTCTACACAGATACAAAAAGACTCAGGAAACTCTTTCCCAGGCAGGACAGAAGACCAGTGCCGCTTTGACCACAGTGGGCACAGCCATCACCAAGAGACTTGGTGACATGAGGTACAGTATGATGCAGAAGACCCAAAATGTCCAATGCTCACGCTAGGGTACATAAACAAATGAGCAGAGTGGAAAGCTTATTATAGAAAAATCTTAAATTGAAATATTCAGACAGATCTGGATTTCTTCTGAGAAATTAACATTGTTAAAATGTAAAAGATATCAAAAACTCAAAATAGAAATGTGTGTCCATCAAACATTTAAAAATGCTGCAAGATAAAATACATTAGAGCTAGTATCGTGCTTATATTTAGATTTTTCAAGTAATAATTTCTCAGCACTAGGAAATAATGAGTAGGAAGCCATGAATTATTGGTTACTGTGAAACTGTCGACATCTCATTGTATTTTGTAGTTTATGCTGACCACACATTAGCTTCATGCACTCTTCTCTCTTATGTTAGCCAATAGTTTGTAAATTAGTTTTATTTGTCTGTACAAAGTAATGACAGATATAGTTATTACTTTACTGTTGCAGGCTGTGTTTTTTATTTATTTTTTTTTTGGTATCACAGGGCTCATCAAACTCAAGGTCTTGCAGTGTAAGATAGTATGTGTTGGAAAGGAAACCCCAGGTTTCCGATTGTCATTTTTAAAAGACTGTGTCAAGTGGGATTGTGTGCTAGAAGAGAGGACACTTAAACTACATGTTTACATTAACAAACATGCTCACTGAATATGCATCATCTACAAACTCCTTTACATCTGACTTCCCATCTCTAACGTCACATTCAACATCAAAGTGTTTACTAACGAGCAGAAATATTGATCCAATTAATGGAAGAAAAGTATTCTAAAGCTGTTGAAGACACAACTATTTCGCACTTATCTCTCATGTTTATTCTTTTGATAAGTCTTACAAATGATGCATACTTGGTATACATAATTACAATGTGGATGTTTTTAAGGAGTAAATACTGCACATTTATCTCTTTATTAAGACCAGCTTTAGATCAAGTTTAGAGCTTATATGTTTCAAATAAAACATTTACAGACCTGGAATGACTTTTTTTATTTTTTTTAAATTCAAGTTGCTGTAAATTCTCAAATAGTGATTGGAGCAACCTTGAGGCATAGATGCTTGTTGACTTCATAATCAGTATAATTAACTTATTCCCCCCCAATAACTACTCATGATTGAAACATTCATATGTAGTGTTTTATGTGAAAACATATCAGGAAGTTTTGTGGACATCAGCTTAGCGTTGACCTCACTTTTCATTCGTTGTACTTCCTTTCTCTGCTGCACACCAAACACATCCTTGCCTTTTTTTCCCTGCTTCCCTGCTGATAACATGGTTGTTTGTGAGCTCTATGTCCTCCATGTGGACTGTTTAATTTTGCGTCCTGATGTTGCTGCTTTTTCCTCATTTTCTCTTTCCTCTTCCCCCCTTTAATGGCTGCCTTGGTTTGATCTGCAGAGCTCTACCTTTCTCTAATTCCTTTAGGTAAGACTCACATGTACTTTCATAACAATAAAGACTTTAGTCACATGGACAATCATGTGACCTGGAATTAGTTATATAGAAAACAACCTAAGCTCTGCAATTCTTACGATTGGAAATTCCTGCATTCTCTTGGTTTGAACCCCTAGATTGCTGCATTTTTTTTCCTCCCAACACATACAAGTTTGAGATATTTGCTGTAATGTTTACCCTAATTATTAAGCTAATATTGACAAAATTGTGCTTCAAAACAGGGAGAAGGCAGTGTCATTTTAATATAAGGAGTTTTTAACTTTTTTTTTTACTTTTAACAAAAACATGATTAGATGAAACTAGGTAATCTGGTATTTATGTAGTCTAATAAAGTCTGAGGTGTTTTCATCAGTGTTTCTTTTATAACACATCAGTAACAAAAAAAGAGAATCTCTTCTTTTTATGCATGTGACGAAATATCTGGCAGTTATAATAGTTAGCACCATCTATTAGCTACCTATTAGTCCCACATTTCTTACTGCAAGAAAAACAAGCCTACCATTCACCGGGAATGAATAACAAATGCAATCAGGGCTAACTAATTTCAATCAAGTGTGTGCGTGTGTGTGTCACTGCTTGCCTTATAACTCTTGCACTTCTCTGTCTCCTCTCTAATGCTTACAAAGTAGCAACTATTCCATTCGCCACTCGATAAGTATGCCTGCCATGAGGTAAAGTAACACTCACCTGGTCACTCTACTTTATCAGTACAGTTTCAGTTTTGCTAGACTACTCTTTTTATTTATGTTTTCTAAATCTTATTGGTGAGGCAAAACTGGGAGTGCACCAAATATTTGGTGCCACCTGTTAAAACAGCTTTTGAACTTCCATAAATGTGAGGTGTTTACCACTTGCAACATTTCTAATTGCTGAAGTATTTTCTTCCTAAATCAGGATGCATATTTTTGTTAATTACAGTGGAAATATGAACAGACTGATGAACAGAGGAAAATTAAATTCTATTTAGAACTTGAGGTCGAAATGTTTCTCTTCTATTTTTAGTTTTCAGTTCCAGGTGGAGTTTGCAGTTAACCTACATTTATTAATGATAATTGTATCCTATCGTAGTTAAAACCTGTGAGCCGTGCTTCCGAAATAGGTGTAAGGTGAACGAGAAATTAGATTACTAGTCTGCTGCATGTACATACAAATTTCCATTAAGCAGTCATTGCATGTTATTGTGAATGTAACTTTGTGTTTGTTGTGCAGGAACTCTGCAACCTTCAAGTCATTTGAGGATAAAATGGGGAACCTAAAGGTGAGCTGATTTAAGTTTGTTTGTAGCACCAGGAATCCACCCATAAACCCTTAGTGTAATACAATTCATAATATGAGGCTCATCCATCCAGTCATTCAGGTTTTATTTCTTAGCTTTATATCACCTCAGGTTAGCTTGCATAGTAATGGTTACAACAAAGTAAAATATACAGATTTGGGAACAAGATAACACTGATTTGGATTAATATTGTACATTAAAAGGCATTGTTTCACTATAGGGTTTATCATTAGATTTAGACAGTAGCAATGTACACTAGCTTAGAAATGATCAAAATGCATTACTTGGTTTTCAAAACAGTGTCCTTGTTCCATTTCAGTGAAAACAAACTAAATATTGGAGGTAAGGATTTATAATGTAATGGTTTTATCATAACTGTACATATCTACATGAAACAATCTCTCTCTCGCTCTTTCTGTCTCTCTCTCAGTATAAGGTTGTCGGCCCCAAAGAGAATGGGGAGGGTGCCAGCTCACCAACTGACACCATTCCCACTCAGAAAAACCCACCTTTCTGAACCCACCCCACCTCCTACCTCCTCCTTGCTGCCACCTTCCTCACGACCTGAGACTGTACTGTTATCACCTCAACATTGAAGAGTCAACTTGCCCTTACTCACTTTGCCCTAGATTCTGTTAACAGAGGTGGAAGTGGAGGACTTCTCAGTTTGTGGTGGTATGAGCTTTCCCCTCTGATCTCACAGCTGCTGTTCCCATGGCTTCCATGCTTCTTTCTTGCTGTTCAGGAAAGTGTTTTTTTTTTTTTTTTTTTTTTTTGATGTCTAAACCTCAAACATCTTGCTTTGTTACATCACTACCCCCACTTCCCTCCTAGTTAGATCCTCACTCCTCAAGAAGTTGATGCTCAAAGCTGCTGCACTTTAGAGACACCTTTTTTAAACAGGTTTCAAGTTTTAGCAAATTACCTGGGTAAAATGAAATAGGATTATGTAGTGTTCCTCAATTAAAACAGAGACTTCATCTTTCATTCTATAAAGTTTACTAGGGAGAATGCTGAAATTAATAATCAAAAATTAAGTAAGTGTACTTTTGTACAGGCATAGGCCAAATGGTTAATTTGCTACTTAAACATACCATTCCTGTTTATTATTTACTCTAAATCAGGCATTTTCACTGAGCGCCTGCTAGTGTCACCACAGTACCACCAGCTTTTTTTTCAAATTGTACCAAGTCTGCTTCACCGCTCTGCACTTCCCAGCAGTGTGGACACAGGCTGTGCTTCAGGTTAGAGATTAATGGTTTGACTTAGGGGTGGCAGGATCCGGCACGTCTAACCCTTACTTGTCGTACTACTGCTACATGCATGTGCATATTTCATCTCATTTGTATCATAGCAATCTTGCAAGAGGACTGAGGTCTCATGTAACACCCCAGGATGTAAAAACAGGAGAAAAAATACACCATTTTGTATAAACTATTTTACACTGCTTTGCATAATGTTTTTACATAACTTTTATCAATATGTATAAATATATAGATATGAGTAATTATATTGTCATTAATGCTGCCAAATGGTAGTAATCAGGTGGAGAGGTTTGAAAAAAGCAGGGGGAGTCTAAACAAACTTTAACCATGTGGGGAAAAAAAAAAACCACTGTGGTAGGTCAGTTTCACGGATATGGCTTATTGTCTGTCTGGGATTTTTTGTGGTTTCATTGTTTTGTGAACCTAAAATGTTTCCATGTTTATGAAACTGACTCATTAAGCTTCTGCATTTGTGTTGTGTTTTTTCCCCAAACTGGGCATTTGTCCAGTCAGACCAGGTAATGGAGGATCACAGTCAAACTAGTTTTTATATTTCGATAAACTGAAATCATGTCCGGCTTGACATGCTTCCGAAGCATGTTCACGTCGCCATTTGCAAATCAATAACTAACTGCTTTTCAAGGTTAAGGTGTTTGAAACTACTTTGACTGCTTTTCTTTTTACCCTAGTTTGTCTGATGATCCCTTTCTTTTTGGTAACATGTGAACTCCATGTGAGATGAAACTTTGGTGTGTACACTACCTGGTGAATGTCAGTGCTTCTCTATAGGCCTTACACACTCTAAATAGTTTTGTCTATTGTTATACTCTAGCTAGTAAAAAAAAAAAAAATTGTTTTTCTTATGTTCCTTTAAACGTTTGAGGGAAGAAATTTGTCTAAAGAGCCACACAATGTATGACAATGATGAAAAAAGATATGCTGCCATAACAGTTTTGCCAACAACTTAAACATGTCCACATGAATACGCAAAAGCACTCCTGTTGACACACATAAAATACCTTTGCACACGCTACATGAGGCCAAACGTACTCAAAGCCACTTTGATGTATTGTTCTTCACCTCAGCTACCACCTCATAATTAAACAGAAGCCCTTAATGACCACATAGGCTCATAAACTTGTGAGCACATCTTAGTGGAGTACTGTCACTCTTGTCCTCAAAACTGTCTTCTATGGCATTAAAGTTTTTGATACGAAGAGCAAAATTTCTCCTAATCATTACAAAATGATCTCCTATTACCAAAATAATTGCTAATTTTTTCTGAAACTGTTGGTGAATCCAGAGCTCTGGTTAAGGTGGAATTTGTCAATCTACTCAACATTTTTCAGTGTTGTAAATAACCTTTCCCACTTGAAACTACAGAATACTTCCACCTAAATGTTGCAGCAAGTCTCGTGCTTAATCCCAGAATTTAAACCATCAAAAGTTGCTATCAGGTAGATGACTATACTAATGAGGTATTAGAAATGGCTATTTTCTTAGCATTTTGCATCTTTTAGTGATTTAAGCCAAAACTTTACAGGAGAAGCTCAGAAATGGTTTTAAAAAAAAAAAAGCTGGCTGTAGGTAAGTTGGGCTGGAATATACAAAAATAAAATGAAATGAAATGCTCAACCTAAAAATAACTTGCCATAAACTACAAAACTGTTGCCAGTGTGTCACAACTTTATGTTGATTATTTTTATTATATTCCTGTTAGGTGACTTTGATTTCTTGTTCTTCTGTTGGAAGAGGTAGACGTTGGACAACATTTATTTGTACAGTTCGTTTGTCATCCGTTAAAAACCAGTTGCCAATATTTAAATATCTGTTACAAAATCTCCTATTCTGAGTCTGAATCTATGACTTTCTGCTTTGCAACAATGAAAATGCAGATAAACACTACAAGTAATAGTTAGAATCTTTTGAGGATTGTAACTATTTCAAAATGGGGAACATTTAGTCAGAAAAAAGATGTTACTTTGTACAAGGAAAATGGTTTGAAGACTGAACAAACTGATTTGAGATATGTTATTTTCAGTGTAGCTATACAAAAACTGCAGTCAGTTAGGATAGGAAGTAATGATGGAATTCTTGACTTTTTTTGGTTGCCAATGGGAAATGCAGCACATGATGAGCTTGTTCAGAGCCAGCCAGAAGCTGGAAGACAATTGAGTATATATAGCTTTATTGGGTCTGGGACTACCTGATGTGGATTATTAAAAGGGATCAGATTTAGAAAAGTATGGTGAATTAATTAAAACATTTTTTGGTTTTGTTGTATATGTTTAGATATCAATAAAGCATTCCTTTAAATGAAGAGTTTGTGTTCAGTCAGTATTTGATACTTTTACTTTTACAATGAGGCTCTGAATGTTTTTTTGTTGTTGTTTTTAGTTTTTTGTCCTTGAGTGGTTATAACTTTTGAATAAATTAAATTGTTAAACATTTGATGATGACGAGTGCATAGTGGCTCTGAAATAAATGCAGGTCAAACCAAACAATATCTTTTGTCTAGGAACAGAGAAATAACTCTTCCTAGATAGGTGTTGTTCAGACAGCCATACTGAGAAATTCAATATTTATTAAAGAGGTTCACATGTTTTAATGTTTGCTCTGTATATGAGCATAAACATTTGAGTGTTTTTTGAATATAATTATATGAAATTTGAATGCAAGGAATAGAATTAATTACAAATGTAATTTGTAAATTAAAGGAAAATGTAAATAGTGAGTAGTAATACAACACACTAGGAAATGTGTTGGATTGATAAAACGGTATAGAAACAAATTTTAAAGGGAGAAACTTAAGAGTATAACCAAAAATCTATCCCATAAAAATTAATAACAACAATCCTGACAATCCTGATAAAATGAAGACTGATAAGTTTACAGCTTATACATGGAGTAGTAGTCATTTTTATTTTGTAAATATAATATTTACATTTTATTTTATTAACATTTAAATAGTATAGTCGTATTTCGTATAACATGCTAATGTAAATGTGTTGTACATGTGTTCCATAAGAAAACTATTTCGATTCTGTAACACCCGCATATAAAAATACTCTTCCCTGACCGGGAATCGAACCCGGGCCGCGGCGGTGAGAGCGCCGAATCCTAACCACTAGACCATCAGGGAAATTGCTTTTTCGTGGGCTTTGTCTTTTTAAATCTCTAAATAGACCGAATAGTAGATTTTTTTTGAGAGAGTTCAAAAGATAACAGTCTGTTGGCCGCTCCAATGGACTAGAAATTCATTGGGGTCTCTTCAATAAATCCTCAGTGTTTGTCATACAACGATCTCTGAAGTGGACAATTTTTGGACCTCTGGACAGGAGTAAGCCTGCCTCTATATAGATTAGCCAAGTAATAGTTATCTTGTGTTTTGTAATGCAGTCACGATTGTTTACATCTCCACACAACAAAAAAGAATGTGCTGCACAAAAGGTTTTACAGTTTAAATGAGTCTTATCCATCGCAAAAAATCAGGAGGTGCCATCATAATAAAGTAGCTACAAATTTCAACAAGAAAGTAAAAGACTCTGTATTGTCATTATTATTTTGAATGTTGATTTAATAACAGTTGCAAATGATAAATTTCACCTCAAGAGGGGGTTGTGTGTGCAGTGGTTAGTAGTCAAGTTGTGAGACTATAACCACCTGTGCAATTTAATGCAATCCAATACAGTGGCTCTGTGATGAACTTTACTTTTACAAGGTTATAATTTTTCGGTCAACATGAGGGGGCCAAAATATTAGAACCAGTACGACTCCACTACACACTTTGACCTCAATAATAAATACATAGTAGAATTATCACCTTTTTGACAGTTTCAACTAAAAACTAAAAAATAATAACCTTGCTGACTGACTAAGTAACATTGCTTAAACACAGATATATATCTTAATCACAATGTTACAATAATTGACCTTGTCAGTTTAAGGGGTATATTTTCAAATTATTTAGGTTATACTGCCAGAAAGGTGATAATTCTACTGTGTGTTAATTATCGAGGTCACAGTGCTAGTGGAGTCGTACTGGAGTGCAATAAAAGATGAGGTGGTTGTAATGTTTTGGTCTCCTCATTCTTTTTGAATAGGGTGGCCAAAACATTAGAGCCAACTCTTTTTATTATGCTGTCCATGTATGTAGGATTTCTACAAAGTGGCAATATAGAGAAATAAATGAAAAAGCTACAGAAAACATCAGCAGAGTTTCTGGGGTGTGTGTGTGACTAGTTCTGGCTAATCCATAGGTCTAGTAGAGTTTAAAAGCTGCTGTTTAATGTTTGGGGCAGGAAGGGAGAACATGGATCAGATTAAAGGACACAATTAGGAAATAAAAAGAAAAAACAAGCAGACGCAATCATGCTACAGGTATGTTAGCATAACTTCCGTAAAAATGTGTAATAAATTGTTAACCAAGTTTATTCAAATAGCCAGTTATTTTAGTGAGTTTGTGTTTTGGGTTTGTATAGTTAGAAATATTAACGTCCAGCTTTCACTAAAGGCGGTCTAAATGTAAATTCAACCATGTGTTTAGTTATATGGCATTTAATTAGCCATGTGAAGCTTGTTTGTGAGGTTTTGTAGCTTTTTTTTAAATAGGTAAAAAGTGAACATGAAATAGCACAGTTTAAAAAAAGTAAAAAGTAAAGTAAATCCAGAACTGCGGGGGAAATGCTGACACCAGTGGCCTACATATTCTAATGGAGAATAAGTGAGCTGCTTTGGACTCCTCCCCCCACTGGTGGTACGTCATCACCACGCTATAAAATCACGATCCGCGATCCGTTCAGCTAGAAGACGTGTTGATATTCGGTCGGATCTTGGAGGGTTACGTTTACCCAAAACTTATTTTCAAATGGGCCCCGTCGCCTAGCGTTTACTTCCCCCAGCCTCGCCGACTGAGTTGAATTGGGTGCTACAAAACATCGAGCACGTCTGCTCACTAGAAAGGTGAGGGTTTCTTTTAAGGTTTAGAAAATGGTGGTAACACTGAGGCTTTCATGGTGGTGGGATCCTTCTCAAGGGTCGAGCTAACGACTATAGCTAGCTAGCTTGTTATAGTGGCAGCTGTTGTAGGGCTGTATGTGCGTTTTTTGTTTAGGTAAAAACACACAATAATCGTTTGTTTCTTATCAGTAATCTTAGTTTTTTCCTTAATACCGTGCTAGGGGCCACATTTCCAGGCGTGTCGACATGTAAAGAGCAATGAATGACTTCCCTGTCAAAAGTCTTCGATTTTGTTTTTGTCTTTGTTAGAGGAAAAAAATGTCCTCAGTGCAGAAGAAAGAAATCAACGTTAGATACAATGTTCTCCATCCTCCTTTTAAGATGCTATTAATTTATCCTCATCTTCCTTCCTTAGTTATGCTTTTATTCCTTTATTTATCAAGAAAGAGAGAACTTCAAAATGTCGGATGGTGCAGTGACTAATGTAAACAAGACCCCTACAAAACATAGGCTGACGCCATTGTACTGAGGATGTTGACGTGTTGTACTGCAGCCTGCAGATAACACAACTAGACCGATATGAATTTCTGGCTATGTAAATGAATTGTTTTACCATGAGTTATGTGCATTCAATGTGCAGTATATTTGTATTTTCTATGTTGCATTCAGTAGCCTCTTGAAGCCATGACACTATTTGCTGAAAGGCAAAAACGAATCACCAGAAATCTTCATAAGAAGTCAGCAACTTGTCATGTATCATGCTAAACAATCAAACGTTTATCCGTTTGATGATTTCTGACATGGCTTTACGTGTCCATGGAGGCAGACACCAAGGATTAATTTGTCTTTTATTTCCACCATAAATGTTAATCTACATTAAGATAAAAAAAATCCTCCAGTAAAGAATTAATTGTGGAAACAATCATTAATCCAGCACATATGATTAATTATACATTCATTTTATTACAAAAAATTAATATAGTAGTTGGAGGTACTTGATATTATTTTATCAGTTAATTGAATGACTGGTCATCAATTTGTTTGTTTTTGTTAAAGCAGTACTGCTAAAATTCTAATAGCAATAGAGTATATTAGTGATATTAATAACTGTCACAGTGTAGCACATGAAAGTGAAAATTAATAGCCACAAACTATCAAAAAACACTGGGTAAAGCAGAAATGTAATTCTGTTTGGACAGAACAAGGCATTTAAGTCAGGTGTGTTTTTGTTTGGTTTATTAGATGTTTTATACATAAAGTGATATCTAAATCTGATAAATCAAAGGAAATTAGACTTTAAAATGAATAATCAGTTGTAGCTCATGTGATGACTTCAGCACTACTTGTCTTGGGAGGCATGTGTGGGTATTTGTCTGGGAAGGAATATAAAAAAAACAAACCTGGTGAATAATTTAACCCACTCTGTTTGTTTTCTCCAGGTTTCCATCAAGCAAAGTGTACCGCAACCAACAGAAAAATGGCAGCTATTCCAGCAGGCGGTTCTCTTGTGGCAACCACTGACTACTACCGAAGTGAGTGGTCTTTCTTTTTAGTTTATCACACAAGTGCATATGACCAAACTGACTCCTTCTTACTGTTGGTGGGGGGGTTATGCTCTGTTCCTCCTACAGGGCGCATCGGCTCTACGTCCAGCAGCAGCTCATGTGGCAGTTCAGAGTACAGTGGAGAGGTCATCCCTCACCATCCAGGTGTGTGTGTATATCTGAGTTAAAGGGGTGTGTGTGTGTGTGTATATATATATATGTGTGTGTATATATATATATATATATATATATATATATATATATATATATATATATATATATATATATATATATATATATATATATATATATATATATATATATATATATATATATATATATATATATATATATATATATATATATATATATATATATATGTGTGTGTATATATATATATGAATGAGAGAGTATGTTTACAGCTGTTATTGAAAGGAAAACTCATTTATTGCATCCTTGAATAAGTATGTGTTTGACACTAGAAAAGCCTCTGAACCTGCTCGATAAACACCTTGAGAGTGAAAGCTTTAGGGATGACAGACACACTTTTGAATCATATTTTGAGAGCCGTGTACACATAAGAGGCCCGAACAGCCACAGCCACCTACATGGTTTTTTTCTAATAGAGCATGTCTTCATTTGTCATTTAGTTTGAAATCATTGCCCAAACTACACTCAGGATGTGGCTGAATTTTACATAGTGATGACTAATGATGTTGCTTAATCCATGTGGTGTCACTCACTTCATATCTTTTAGTATTGTAGCCACAGGGTCAGTTTTGTTAACCTCAAGATTACTGTAGTTAAGTAAGCTGTTGCCTCAGACCACATGGAGTTATTGTAGAATTTACCTTGTTTACTCTTTCTAATCTTGAAGGAAAGTTGCTATGCCATCTGAAACTAGATTATATAAAAGACTAACACAGATTTGGGAAAGGTTAGTGAGTCCTCACATGCAACAGCATCTGCCACTAATTTGAGAATACACTTGACCTAGAAGCCAAAATTGACATCCAGCAATACTGTAAGTCTTACTGCCTGTATGTAAATGCAGGTGTTCAGAGACTAAACCAGGCATCAGTCACCATCAGTCACCATCAGTCCAAATGTGCAGCTGAGTCTCCAGCCTCTTTCACATATGAACTCCGCACAGTGTCTACAGAAATCACGTCTGGATAGTTTGTGGAGTTGTTATATTTTGTTTCACACATGTAACGCACAACAAATTGTCTGAATCAGAAACTTCCTCACGGGAGAAACTGCTTGATTTCAGTGAGGGTCTGCATGTAGGCTTCAAGAAACAGTCCGTTGTTTACAATACATTGGAGCAGGCCCATTTGCTCTTTAAATCCTCCCAGAGGACAGAGGAGCGTGCTCTATGCACACACATAAGCCAGACTTTCCAGTGCAAGTCCCCAGAATCCTGAGTCATCTCTCACTCAAATTGCAGCCGCTGGAACACTCACTCAACTCAAGCATGCACAGTGTCTGCAGAGTGACTAAAGGGCACAAGAAATGACAAGCAAGTTTGGCATGGACTGTATAAGACTGAGCAAAGAAAACATGATTACTTCACTATTCCACATTCTACAGCAAGAAGTTAAATAGACAGTTGTTACTGTTCTGTGTTCAAACAAGAACCCTTATGCCTTCATTATCTCCCTTCGCAGGACTCCCCAAGCAGGACTCTGGCCATTGGTGGTCCAGTTTCTTCTTTGGGAAGCAGCCAGGGATGACCCCACTGACTGAAGAGGCACAGCAGAAGTAAATATAATCAGATATTGCTGATTCTTCATGTTTTTAAAGTTTGGGTTAAAGCACACAAAATATTGGTGCACAACCATCATGCAAAAACGAGAGATTTGGATACGTTTAGTAAGATCTGGTTCATTAAAGGTTAGATTTGGTTTTCTATTGTCCTTTATTAACAATGTAATTTATTTTGTTGATGAAATGGCACAGCATTAGTAAGGTTTGCATTTATTAAATGTATTATGTATATTAATTCAAATACTCTTTCTCTCTCAGGGCGGGGGTCCCAGGTGCAGTGATAAATGGTCAGATCACTTGCGTTGCCAGGGAGATGGTGATGCAACGGCAGGTGAGCGAGAGCAGTGATACAGGAAACCCCTAACTCCCCCTGATCCTGCAGTCTCACTCTGATCACCACCGCACCTTGGGAATCAAACAAACGACCAACGCTAGGTGACGGGAGGATGTCCCGTTTACAACCTTATTAGTTCTTTTTCTGTCTTTTATTTTATTTTTTATTTTATTCATTCATTCTAGTATAGGCTGCCTTACTTGTTTGTTTTTTGTTTTTTTATTCATAACCAAAAAAAGCCAAGTTGATGATGCAACTGATAAGCTCTCTTTTTTTTTTTTTTTTTTTTAAACAAAAAACATTTGTACTGTTGTGTTTGTAATACTGTTGTGCATTTACACCCACATGCCTTTTTGTTTTTTCACTTTGTCACCCTGTGATTGCAAACGCAATAAAGTAGACTCTTGCAGCCTAATGTACTGTGTTGGAATCACTGTTTATTAAAGGCAAATGTGACCTCCTTCCTTAAGCATATAATTACCAATGTTTAAACAGATTTTATATTAGATACTGTATTTTCTCCATCACCAACAAAGCTCTCTGGTTTTTAGAAGAGGATTTTATTTTTTATTATTTTTTTTAAATTATTACCATGCAAGGTTATTTGCCAAGCACTGTTGGCTGGAAAAGTATGATAAGGACCTGGAGATAAAAATGTCTGTTTGTCAGAGGGTGGTTGACTGCTTTTTGTACAGGGCTATTCCAGGAACAAAGTAAACATGGAAACAACAACACTCTGTCCTCTAATAGCTGTTGCTTGTGAACCATGTTGTGTAAGTGTTAAATACGCCCAACATCTGGAAACTGAGTCAGTCAGTTCCTGTGGAGGAGAAAAAAAAAAAGTTCATGTACAAATTTGGCTCTGCCTCCTCACATAAGGCTTTTGCTTTTTATTTTTGAATATTACAATTGAAGTCAAATTTGACAGGTTTAAATTTAAGATTTTCATACATATAAACATTTGATTGTGGTTCATAAGTATTAGAACAAACAACAAACATAAGGATTGCCTTTAGGACTATCAAAAAAAATTACGTAACGAATACAGAGGCAATACAGCTAAATCTCCTATTTAAGTCACAAAATATATATTGTATCAGAAGATTGCTATAAATGTGGAGTGCTGATATCTTTCACTAATTTTCCCTTATTTATCTCTGCCTCTCTGCCTAATCTCACCTTTAAATACTGTTACATGTTAACATGTAAACTTAGTTCTGATTGTGATTTTAAATTAAAAGGAATCATTTTCTGCCACTCTGAACCATTTACTGAAAAAGATGACTGAGCCAGAGTAGTTCTGCACCTTCAAACTCTACAGTTCCCAGTTTCTGCCGCCCCCCCCCCCCCTTTGTCCATACCTTAACAAATAATTTTTTTGAAGAATTAGAATATAATGCCATTATATTGGTTTCTGATCCATTACTTTAAAGTTTGTTTAATCACATTACAACATAACAGAGCTGTGGCCCCAGACTCTCTGTCATAAAATCATAGCATGCATGTACATTTGAGGTGCTTTAATAGATATACATGTTCTTATAATAAGCAATTTAAATTTGTATTGACAGTCTTGGACCTTTTCCTAACATGGGCATCAAATTTGAGTCTAGAGTCCAAGAAGACACCTAGATATTTGAATTAATCAACATATCAATTTGATCCTGACAATGCTACCACACTGTTGCATATTTCAAATTAACCTTTTTTTAATTGATTTAGATTCATTTACATATTGACCGGAGTGATTGAAAGATGCTGGTCTTTTATCTGATAAGGGTTGATTATCAACCACTAGACTTTCCTGTGCTGACGTTTGTCTTTGCAGGTATGACAGGCCTATGGTAGGCCTATGCACCAAAGTTCAATTCTCTTAATCCATAACATCCGGCAAAAATCTTCTTCAGTTTTTCTTTATACAAGAATTAACAAGCTAATTGCAGCATTGTGCTCCTTACTGACTTTTACACTAACAAGACACCTTGACAGCAGTTTTAACTGATGTGATTTACAGTCCCAGTGCTCTCTTTGGCTACATTTCTGTAAAAAAAAGAACCAGAATAAACAGAATTTTTGGGGGGATTTTTTAAGAGTGATTAACATTTACTGATTTGTTTATTATTGAATCCACACATTTTTATGTAGCTCATAGCCTGTGTGTGTATCTAGAAATAAACCGAATTTAAAAAACTTTTATTTACAGCTATGAGCTGAGATCAATTAACTCAAACAGCTGAAATTCTGAACAGAATGATTGATCAGCAATGTTTTGATAATAGTTTAATCTCCAAAATGTGAATTTTTGCTGGTTTCCATAGATTCCTATGATTTTGGGTTGTTGCTCAGACAAAAAGACACTTAAGCTTGAACTGCAAAAAAATTGTGATGTGCCCATTTACTATTCATACCAGATTTCATGGACTGATCCTTTTACCCTCCTAAATGAGAGAATATTCTGCAGGTTCTTTCTGACAAGGCCAAAAGTCTTAGGTTGTAGGTCCTACTAAATGTGATCACTGTAGTGCCTTTGAGCAAGCCCATTGCTGCCCTTGTCCACACACAATTAGGGGTGATGACGATGCAGAAAGCAAGAATCATTACCAATTTCAGCTTTTTCCATTTCCCCCCCTACAACCTGACAAACTGAAAAGCTTGAGAAACGTGGAGAAAAACCTCTGCTGACTTTAGTGCTGCACAAATCCTGACACAAGGACTTTGCCAGCTGACTGTGAAATGGGTTTATGTAAACACTGCTCTCGTCTATTCATCACTCAGACTCTCTGCCCGTCTCTGTGAAACAGAGGAAAGACAAACAATGGGTGATGGTGCTACAAAGTGACCACTCTGCAGAGCTGAAAAGAGGATTTGTTCTGTGGCTCTTTTTAAAGGGCCGAGTGCTCAGCCATCCTCCCTCACTGCAGTTTTACAGGTCATTGGGTGCTCACAGGGTCATGGAAAAGTGGCGGTGAAGGAGCCAATTTGATCCTCTCTATCTGGGTCTGACCCACATGTTGTCTCTCTCTCTGCTGTTTCTCCACATCTTCTGACAATGGAAAGTAGCCACCTTAATGTTACTCCTGCACAAGTTGATTATCGTGTTGACAATTCTGCAGCCTCACTACAATACTCGATAGTGTTGCCCCTCTGAAAAAGAAGGTAGTAAACCAGAAGAGGTGATCTCCATGATATAGTTCCCAAACACGCAACTTAAAACAGGCAACATGAAAGTCAGAAAAGAAGCAGCATTCCAGAAATGTAGAAGAATCTCATTTAGCCTGAAAAAAAAGTTTATAAATGTACAAAAAAGCTCTCTGTGATGCCAGAACAGCATATTATGCATCAATAACAGAGGAAAAGAAGAACAACCGCCGGTTTCGGTTCAGCACTGTAGCCAGGCTGACTAAGAGCCATAGTTCTGTTGAGCCTAGTTTTCCCTTAACTCTGAGCAGCAATGACTTCATGACTTCCTTTATGAATAAAATTGTAGCTATTAAAGAAAGAATTTACCAGATCCTCCCCCCAAATATTACAGATAGATCTTCATGTACAACATTGCTAGAAACATCAATGAGGCCCCAATGCCTGTTAGACTGCTTTTTACACATAGATCTCTCTGAGCAAACTACAATTATTACCTCATCTAAACCAACAACCTGTCTGCTAGACCCTATTCCAACTAGACTGCTCAAGGAAGCTTTACCCTTAATAGATACATTCGTATTAGATATCATCGATCTATCTTTAGAAACAGACTATGTACCACAGGCCTACTTTAGGCGACATTATTTGAAAACACTCCATAAATGTCCATTGCTATGCTGATAATACCCAGCTATATCTATTTATAGAACCAGATGAAAATAATCAGTTAATCAAGCTTCAAGCATACCAACAAGATAGGCCTGGATGTCCCACAGTTTTTACTTCTAAACTCGGACAAAACTGAAGTCATAGTAGCTGGGCCCAAAAATCTCAGATAAATGCAGTCCAACTATATCGTTACTCTAGATGGCATAATTCTGGCCTTGGAGTTATTTTTGACCAGGATTTGTCTTTTACCTCAAATATAAAATAAATCTCTCTTCCACCTACGGATCATTGCCAAAATTTGGAGCATCCTGTCTCAAAGTGATGCAGAAAAACTAGTCATAGCATTTGTTACTTCTAGGTTGGACTACTGTAATTCCCTACTTTCAGGATGCCCCAGTAACTCCCTAAAGAGCCTGCAATTAATCCAAAATGCTGCAGCAAGAGTGCTGACTGGAACTGGCAAGAGAGATCATATTTCACCTTCACTAGCTTCTCTCTATTTGCTTCCCATTAAATCTAGAATAGGATTTTAAACCCTGCTTCTTACATATAAAGCTCTGAATGGTCAGGCTCCATCATATATAGAAGATCTCATAGTTCCATATCATCCTAGTAGACCACTTTGATCTCAGAATGCAGGCCTACTTGTGGTTCCCAGAATTTCTAAAGGTAGAATGGGAGGCAGAGCCTTTAGCTATCAAGCTCCTCTCCTGAACAAGCTACCAGTTCAGATTCAGGAAGCAGACACCCTCTCTACTTTTAAGTCTAGGCTTAAAACCTTCCTCTTTGATAAAGCTTATAGTCCAGTAGCTGCACTATGGAAAACACACAGCTTCAAAGCCTGGGGAGACTTGCAGAGAGGTACAGAGGAGGACAAAGACAACTACGGGAGAGTACACACAGAGTTAATGACATACAGTGGTGACAATTGTGGGGTGAGAGGAGAGGAGAGATGGTCAAGAGGAAGAAAGGAGCTCAGTGCATTGGGGGGTGGGTCCCCCAGCAGTCTAAGCCTATAGCAGCATAACTATAACTAACTATATGCTTTATTAAAGAGGAAGGTTTTAAGCCTGGACTTAAAAGTAGAGAGAGTGTCTGCTTCTCGAATCTGAACTGGGAGCTGGTTCCACAAGAGAGGAGCTTGACAGCTAAAGGCTCTACCTCCCATTCTACCTTTAGAAATTCTGGGAACCACAAGTAGGCCTGCATTCTGAGAGCGAAGTGGTCTACTGGGATGATATGGTGCTATGAGGTCTTCTATATATGATGGAGCCTGACCATTCAGAGCTTTATATGTAAGAAGCAGGGTTTTAAATTCTATTCTAGATTTAATGGGAAGCCAATGGAGAGAAGCTACTGAATGTGAAATATGATCTCTCTGGCTAGTTCCAGTCAGCACTCTTGCTGCAGCATTTTGGATTAATTGAAGGCTCTTTATGGAGTTACTGGGGCATCCTGAAAGTAGGGAATTACAGTAGTCCAACCTAGAGGTAACAAATGCATGGACCAGTTTTTCGGCATCACTTTGAGACAGGATGCTCCTAATTTTGGCAATGTTCCGTAGGTGGAAGAAGGCTGTTCTCTTGTTGTCATATTTACTTTATGTAATTTAGGTCGGGGAACAGACACAGTCTCTATAGGTATGTGGGAGTTGTGGGGGGGGTGACGGTTGTAAGGACACTGCAGAGAGGCGTGTAGGACTGGATCTCTGCATCCTAGGCTCAACTCTGGATTGTCATACTTTTGGTTGTTTAATAAAACCAGCCATATTTCTGGATAAGAAAGCTGCACCATCTAAAGTAGGATGGATGCCATCTCTCCTAATCAGCCTAGGTTTTCCCCAAAAACATTTCCAATTGTCTATTTAGCCCACATGTTTGCTGGACACCACCTAGACAGCCAGCGGTTGAATGACAACATGCGGGTGTACATGTCGTCACTGGTCAGATTTGGCAGGGGTCCAGAGAAAATTATGGAGTCCGACATTGTTTTTGCAAAGTTACACACCCATTCAACATTCATTTTAGTGACCTCAGATTTGCGTAATCGGGCGTCATAAACTCCCATGTGAATAATAATATTACTGTATTTACGTTTATCCTTAGCCAGGCGTTTCAAATATGATTCAACGTCGCCCGCTCTGGCCCCAGGAAGACATTTGACTACGGCCGCTGTAGTCTCTAACTTCACGTTTCTGACTATGGAGCTGCCATTTACCAGAGTTGGTTTCTTAGCGGGTGGGTCGCTGAGTGGGGAAAATCGATTAGAAACGTGAACCGACTGGTGGTGAACCTCGGGCGTCTGTTTAGCATTAGATCTCTTACGAACCGTCACCCAGCCAGACTGGCTTCCCGGCTGCTCGGGAACTGCCGGGGGACAGCTAGCAGGGGCTACGCTAGGTCGGCCCGCACCAGCTACCAGGGCCTGACTAGCTGATTTGTTTTCCATGGTGCGGAGCTGGGGGAGCTGCTATGCAGCTGGCCAACACTCACCGGGAGCAACTAAGTTGAGGTTCAGTGTCTTACTCAAGGACACTTTGACACATGACCGGAGGAGCCAGGGATTGAACCAACTGTGAGATTGGTGGACCACCGCTCTACCTTCCAAATCCTATGAACATCAAAACAGTGTATATCTCCATTAATAAGATGCAACAATAAAGAAATGGGCACATTAATGAGTCAATTGTTATAATACAACAATATCGTAATAATTTATATGAAATGAGACATTATACATAAAAACTACTTTTACTTTTGGTACTTTAAGCCTTTTTGGGGGGTAATAGTAATTTGAATGCTTAGCTGCTCACTGTATTTTTATACTTGCTGCTTTCACTTACATTAAACGAGTTGTTACATAAAGACAACTAATCTCACAATAGGTTACCGCAAGAGGCTAAATGTTTGTGTGCTTGGTTGCTCGTCCTGCTGTTAGGGAGCAAAGACTGAGGCTTTCTGTAAACGGGGATGGTAACGTTACTTTTGCACATGGTGGCCAAGGTTTGTTGTGTTTCCTGTGTACGTTCCAGCCATAGACTAGGGATTGGTTGTGGTAAAAGCATCAAAGTGTGGAGAGCAGGGGGTCTACAGTATGTAACTAAGTTTATTGTGAAATGACAACACAGACAGCAACAAAGGGGATAGATCTCAGTCTCTGGCTAGACAAACTGAGAGGACGATCATTCAAGCAGCTGTTGGATAATGGAGACAGATGTAGCTGAGCTGTGCCAGCCATAGACTGTCTACATGTCTTTACACATGTTGGCTACATAGCACAACTACTGCAATCTCAAAGGGCAAAGAGTTAATCTACAGTAAATACTTAATGGAAACAATGATTGAAAATTATTCCTCAATTTATCATTGTTATAGTATGTTTTTGTGATAGTGAGCAAATGTGTACTTTTCAATTACTGTTTTTCATTTTTATCTTTTCTCAGATTAGCTTTTAAACAAATTAATAGAAATCCATTAATATAAGTCCATCAGTGCTCCAGTCTGTGTGTGTGTGTGCGTTTTCAGCTGTGTAGGAGGTATAGTCCTGTTCCAGTATTGCACTACTTCCATGCACATGGTTCATAAAGTAATGGTTTTCCCACTGAGGTGTGGTTGGACTGGTCTGTTCAGAGCCCTGACCTCAGCTCTATCCAACACCTATGGGAGCAACTGGTGCTTATTGCCCTGGCTGAGAGGCAGCGAATCCATGCAACCGTTTCACACATTATATGCAAAGCCCTCTGAAAATTGTACTGTGTATATGTATGGAGGGAAGTTTACCCTGAGATGACTTTGTTGTGAATTGGCTCTATATAAATAAAGTTGATATGAATTGAATTGAATTTACCAGAAGATGTTCCCATGGTGACCAAGAGTGTTACCTCCTTCTGACCATGTCTGATCACAGCTGAAGAGACCTCTGGACTTAGGAGAAGAGACAGCCATATACTGTATGGACAGTGCAGTACAGGTACTGTCACTTAGAAGAGTATCTGGAAGTTTCACATCTTTATTCTTGTTGTTATTGGTTTCTGAACATCATCCTGGGAAAAATGATGCAAAATACCAAACCCCATTTGCTTTTGCTCTTTAGCTGTACAGGAACATAAGAAGTCTGTCAGAAGTAGCTGTTGTGAAAAAAGCTTCAGTTATCTTCTAAACTCCAAAAGCCATCAAAATTTAATTTATTCAAACAGACAACGAAGCCCATATTCAGATTTGTAAAACTTGAAGCACTGATGGTCTGACTTCAGTGATTCAATAATTATTAGTTAATTTAGGATACACTGTGTTTATACTGATAAAGAGGTGTATAGCAGTCAAATCAGTAGCAAAGCCAAAAAGTGCATTTTTCTGCAACTAAACATGCACACAGGGAAAAAGAAAAACAACTTAGAGTCCTGCTTTCTTGCTACAATATGATCATTACTGTGAATGCTGGAATGTTGGAGCATTCACAGTAATGATATTCTAATCTTTATTATAATAATAATAATAATAATAATAATAATAATTATATTATTATTATTATTATTATTATTATTATTATTATTATTATTATTATTATTATTATATTATATTATTGTTATATGTGTTTGTGCAGGGTTGATGTCAGGATGTGTCACAGTACCATCAACCATCAACTTCAAATACAATCTGAATTCATGTGAAATTTTATTTAAAATGTGTGTCATCCATTGTCCATTGTGATATACAGTATATGTTTTTGTTTAGTCTAATGATATCCTAATCTTGAAACATGCCAGAAGTTTATTGTTGTCTCCCCCAAAAAAGTGGAATGTTAATATTGACAATAATAATAATGTTAATATTTTAAGAATATTATTATAAGATAATCTTGTTAATTATTAACATTGCATATAGAATACCAGTGGATCTGAATGATTTAGAATAAATTACTAAGTAGATGAGTAACAATGGAAAATGTTCATCACATTGAGCAGAATAACTTAATAATATCTTCATTTTAATTCCTAATATTACAGTGGTGGAAGACGGGCTTTTTTTCCTCAATAGCGCAAATTAGAAATATTTTTGTGACTTGCTCCTGTACTGCAATTTTGTTCCAATGCTTTAGTAGAAACATGCTCCAAATCAATAGGTGGTCCAGGGTTTGCACCTTTTTTATTTAGATGAAGCCCCCTGAAGGGCTGTGCAGAGTCTGATGAAGCATAGCAGATGGTAAAGCAGAGCGAAGCTGGGAGAAGGAGGGCTGGCTGGAGCAGAGAGGCTTGAATTTCAGTTTTACGCAAGTGCTAGCTTAAGGTACATATCATAGCTTTACGTACAGTATGAAGGCAATAGCTTATCAAATGTACATAAAGTACTACAAGTTGTTTGTTTTAGATGATGTGTTATTTGGTTTAATGTTGCATGTTGTTATAACATGTTAAATCGACTGCTTGAATGGAAGAATAATGAAATATATATTGTCTAAAGACACCACATCATTCACGCTTTTTGTGGAGAACATGATCTGATTTTAAGTGCGGATTGGTGTCAGGATGTGTCACAGTACCATCAACTCTGCTTTAATTTAAATACAATCTGAATTCATGTTAAAATGTATTAAACTTGTGTCATCCAGTGTCCATTGTGATATCTAGTATATGTTTTTGTTTACAGGAAACAAAGGGAAATTTAGTTTCAGCTATTTCAGCAAAATTTGAGCTTTGCTTGGAAAATCCTTTCTGCCCCGAACCATTAACAGTGCATCTTTTGGGAAATGCTTTCTTAGTATACACACTTGAAGATTACACTGTGAAGAATTACCAACAAACATATTCATCACATAGCACTTGGTATAATACCTCTGATATATAATGATAAACAGCTGTTTTTTACACATCAAATTGAAACGTTTTAATCACAGATTCCATTTTTACCAGCAAAACCATCCATCCATTAGTATGCTGGAGCATTCAAAGTAATGATATTCTAATCTTTATTATTATTTATAGTATTATTATGACTTTCGTATACAATACGTTATTTAGCGCCTAACTACTTTCAGCTAAAAACACAGTTCAAACTGCAAAACGTTCAGCTTATAAAGGACATTGCTTCTATACAGCTATTTAATGTCTTTTATAGTTTTTCGGATTTGTCTACTTTTAAATGGTTACATCATCAATGACATCACATTCCCTTTGAAGTTTTAGCCTTTGAAGTTTTTAGGGCTAACTGTCTTAGAAGATTGCAGAGCTTAACTACAGCAGCAGTTAGTTTCTTGAATTTCCAACTTGGTGAGTTTACAACGTTGTATAACATATACCTGGTTTTAACACAAAGGCGCTCCATATTCAGCACAGCCACTGTAAATGAGGAAGAAGCAGGACGTGGACTTGAAGTCAGGTGGGTAAAACAGTCTAAGAGGCTAACAAGCTAAACATTGAAAGTATAACCACCGTGTGAAGTTTGATATTCTGGAAAGCTTGTACCGATTTGTGGACATGGAGAGACTAACAGGTTCCTGGTTCATGGCAGCACTGTTTTTGATGCTATTCAGCTCAGCTCGGGCCCAAAACGTGGCAGTGTACTTTGCTGTTGGCGGTAGCCTGGAGATGATGCCTCCTGAAGCCACTACAGGAGACCTCACCAGCATTCTGTGGAAATACAAAGGTAACGTGGTGGCAAAATGGGTAAAAGACAAAGTCCCCTTGGAGTTCTACAGCAAATTTAGAGGCCGGACAAAACTGGACACAGGGAATGGACTTTTGGTAATCACGAAAATGACTGAAGGTGATACAGGGTTGTACACAGTGGAGATCAACAACAAAGTCCAGGGTGTTAGCTACAATGCTACATTGGCCAAGAAAGTGCCCAAACCTAAAGTACTGATAAGACCACTGGTGTGTGGTTCTACCGGTAAAAGGTGGACTCTGACCTGTGCGGTAAGCACCACAGGGGCTGGACCGGTCACCTACAGCTGGAAGAAGGGGGACAGAGACTGGGATAAGTCGGGAAGGGACGTGGACATCATAAATGAGGATGAAATGCAAAGTGTTAAAACATTCAGCTGCCAAATGAAGAACCCAGTCAGTAAGGAGGAAAGCTTTCCTGTCAAAAATCCACTGTTCCAAGAAAACAACTCAGATCCTGGAAGCGGGTTTATTTTGGGTGTGTTTTTTCTTTGTCTCTTCTTTATGGGTTTGGTTAAGCTTATGGTTTGGACAGGCCATCGCGTAATTGCTGTCTGGACTTTGAAGCAACAGTAGAGATATTCCTGCAGGGTAAATGGGGAAGCTACATAGTCAAAGTGGAAAATCCAATAAAACAGTAGCACTTAATATGGCAGAGGGATAACAACACTGCCCAAACTGGAAAAAGCTGGAATGGCTCTCCCATGTAAACAGGATCAGATCTGGACTGGTGTGCCATTGTCCTCATATGCATTTGCTCCACACATGCTCATGAAACATGCCAGAAGTTTATTGTTGTCTCCCCCAAAATATTGGAATGTTAATATTGACAATAATAATATTGTTAATATTTTAAGAATATTATTATAAGACAATCTTGTTAAATTATTAACATTGCATATAGAATACCAGTGGATCTAAGAGATTTAGAATAAATTACTAAATAGATGAGTAACAATGGAAAATGTTCATCACATTGAGCAAATTAACTTAATAATATCTTCATTTTAATTCCTAATATTACAGTGGTGGAAGACGGGCTTTTTTCCCTCAATACCGCAGTGTAGAAATATTTTTGTGAGTAAAAGACCTTTTAAAGTTTTCATAGACTTGCTCCTGTACTGCAATTTTGTTCCAATGCTTTAGTAGAAACATGCTCCAAATCAATAGGTGGTCCACGGTTTACACCTTTTTTATTTATTGCACTTAGATGAAGCCCCCTGAAGGGCTGTGCAGAGTCTGATGAAGCATAGCAGATGGTAAAGCAGAGCGAAGCTGGGAGAAGGAGGGCTGGCTGGAGCAGAGAGGCTTGAATTTCAGTTTTACGCAAGTGCTAGCTTAAGGTACATATCATAGCTTTACGTACAGTATGAAGGCAATAGCTTATCAAATGTACATAAAGTACTATAAGTTGTTTGTTTTAGATGTGTTATTTGGTTTAATGTTGCAGTTGGTGAAATTGGACCTAATTTCATAGTATACAATTTGTTAGGTTATAAATTAACCCATCAATGAAGCTCAATAAAGTCTTACAAATACCTAAACATTTCTGTTGGTTTTATTTTGTTACTCTTTATGCAAAGAATCCAGAGTTTTAAAATCGCTGTGTGGAGTCCAAAGTAGCTCAGCATTTAAATACAAGTGCAAATACTTGGGTACAGCACTAGATTACTCTGCTACCTTCAACCACTGCAATATTATGAAATTCCCATAAAATCAAATTGGTGAAAGTATGAACTAACACTGTCTTTATCCCAATTTATACTGCACTGTTTGTTATTTATTGACAAGACAGTGCTCTTTATTACTCATTGGTGACTTTTAGTAATAACTGAAGAGTTTCAAGATGGTATACATACAAGCAACTGCATGAGGGTGAGTCAGTGTGCTAAAAAGTTGCTTGTAATTCAATCATTATTATAACATGATGTTAAATCGACTGCTTCAATGGAAGAATAATGGAATATATATTGTCTAAAGACACCATATCATTTACGCTTTTTGTGGAGAATATGATCTGATTTTAAGTGCGGATTGGTGTCAGGATGTGTCACAGTACCATCAACTCTGCTTTAATTTAAATACAATCTGAATTCATGTTAAAATGTATTAAACTTGTGTCATCCAGTGTCCATTGTGATATCTAGTATATGTTTTTGTTTACAGGAAACAAAGGGAAATTTAGTTTCAGCTATTTCAGCAAAATTTGAGCTTTGCTTGGAAAATCCTTTCTGCCCCAAACCATTAACAGTGCATCTTTTGGTATAGTATACACTAGTATACTAGTATACACATTTGAAGATTACACTGTGAAGAATTACCAACAAACATTGGTAGATGATGATGCCTCCTGAATCCACTACAGGAGACCTCACCAGCATTCTGTGGAAATACAACAGTAACGTGGTGGCAAAATGGGTAAAAGACAAAGTCCCCTTGGAGTTCTACAGCAAATTTAGAGGCTGGACAAAACCGGACACAGGGAATGGACTTTTGGTAATCACGAAAATGACTGAATGTGATACAGGGTTGTACACAGTGGAGATCAACAACAAAGTCCAGGGTGTTGGCTACAATGCTACATTGGCCAAGAAAGTGCCAAAACCTAAAGTACTGATAAGACCACTGCAGAGGAGAAAACGTATAGTACAGTACAGTATCTCTTTGCGGCACAAGTAGAGCTGTTATTTTAACGTATTTGTGGTGATTGTTCAATCAATTACTGAGTACATTTAGGTTATCTTATCTCACGCAGTGGTCAGAAAAATCAAATTGGAGAAAGATCACACATAACAACTTTGCTATGTGGCGGGTTAAATTACTTTCAGGAAAATAGGGTCATAGAGGTGACTGTCTACTGGAGGAATACAAAGTTAATCCAGCAGGGTCAAAGTTCAGTGGGTCAGAATGCAGTGTTGACTTTCCTAAAAATCACGTGTGCACCTGGATTTTGCTGGTATCTTTGCCCATGCATGAGATGAACAAATGCACATGCGCACACACATCCTTTGTTTACATTTCAATATTTGCCTTCTCTTTGGCTGATTTAAAACCAGTCTTTAAAGCTTTTTAAAAAATTGTGTGCGTGTCCTTGTGTCCTGAAGAAATGATTGTGGGCAAGCAGACAGGCTGGAGAGGTGAGGCTGATCATGGTTTGTTGGATCTGATGGGAGGGAATTCGGAGTGTTGACCTACAGGATCAACATCCTAAGAAAAGAGAAACAGTGACAGAGAGGGGTCATGCATAGCTCAGGTCAAACCTGAAAACCGTTTCTGTTGTCACTACAAATAGCTTCAGCAGAATGCTCAGTTAAGAGTTTTCACATTTAAATCACATGGACATCAGTTGTAAATAATGCTGATGAGGTTCAAATCAAAATCATTCAGTGCTTTTCTTATAAAAGCATTAGAGTTTTCTCTGGCATGTAGAATGATTCAGCTTTAAATGTGAACACATACTTGCAACTGGCAGGAAAAAAATCTTGATGACTGAATCATTCACTTGAACAGGAAGACTGAACCACAGCACAGTTTGATGTTAAGGACAATGTGCTTATGGTGTGTTATAATGGTTATGCTCATTTTTGCTGAACACTGTCTTTAAAAAATTAAGTATTCATTTTATGTCCATCAACAGACAGCAATGAGCTCTCATCTATCCACCATTAACCCACTTATCATTTCTTGCCCTAAAGAAATGATAAAGAACATGACCTAATTTGTTTAGTTTTTTGCATCTTACCTCAAAGCTCTGGCAGACAGTGCAAAGCATAACATCAGAGGGAACCACGGTCATGGTGGAAAAAAAAGACGAGGAGACAGAAAGGTCAATACAGAGCACAGTCGAATGTCCAAACAAGCCAAAAGCAAATAATGGAAATGATGTATTCCAGTGAACGCAGTTTGTTTAACCTGTCACCTGGAACAATCCTGCTGCTATTATTAGATTCTCTGGGTGTGTTTGACACCACCACTTTATACTTATAAGGTAGCAATGCAACAAGAGACAATGAAGAACTTTACTTTTTTTTTTTTTACTAAACTACATGTTTAGTTTTCATATTTAGATTTGTTTTTGTTACATTAAATATTTTTGCATATTAAACCTACTTACATTTCTTTGAGTTTTTTATACACGTGAAGCCATGCTAAGAAACATGGGGCCCCTTGTCCTTAACCCAAAGAAACTCTTTGTGCTTGTTCTGTTTTCTAGTGCTTTGGTTGTACTATGCCTCTTTGTGACTGCTTCACATCATTTTCTACATGTTCCGCATCTTTTATCATCATTTTGTCTCTTTTGTTTTGTGTCTATGTTTGGTCTTTTTGCAACTGTTTATCCTTATTTTTATCTCTTTGTGTTTAACCTTTGCAAATTAGCCTGTGAAGATGTGATCAAATGTTACATTCTGCCAAAAACAATATATAAGGAAACTAAAACAGGTGGAATGTAAGACTGAGCACAAATCCCAAATCACGTGGGAAGTAGATGTTGATCATGCAGTAGGTATGGGTGGTGGTGAGTGTTTATGTGTAATTAGTTTTGGTATTTTGTGTCAACATAGAAAACGTCACCATAAAAGGAAAATCGTGTGATGTACTTTAGCATGAAAGTGACTGTAGTGACTGTATACTATGTATAAAAAGGACGAAAACTGTGGTGGTATTTTTTTGACGATCTCATATGGTTTAAGTGACTTGTTCTAAAGTCAAAGTCAAGATCACAGGGACTGTATGTGTGCTTGTGTTTGATCAAGGTCCCCACTGTCCTCATCCTTATTTGCATTTCATGTAAAATGGATTGGGCCATGTTAGCTTTAGATAAACCATTCCTTTTTCTGGAAACAGGAAACCTCAAAATATTTGTTTTGGTATTGGTGACCATTTTTTTTATAGTTAAGACTAGTTTGTTGTCTGGGAATATGCCATTTTTAAAGCGTTACATAGCATTTTAGCATTGTCTTAATTTTAAACAATTATATGTTAATATAATTCAATAAAAAATTTTCCCCGGGCGCAGGTGGCACAGGCCGCCACAGGCCGCCACATATTCCTGGGTTTCCTTAACTAGAGACAGCCACCAGAAGTGTCTCCGGAGGTTTATGGGACGGTCTACCCGGAATGACAGGAGAACTTGGAGCACTGGGCCCACTGGAGGATCTGGGAGCGAACCAGAGACTGGACAAATAGGAGACCAGGGGGTCCGGTCCGGGCGAGATTTTTATGGTCAGTCCAGATGACAAATGGTTGCAGCATCCCCTCTAGCCAATGGCACCACTCCTTCAGTGCCAGCTTGATCGCCAGGAGCTTGCAATCACCCACAGAATAGTTCCTCTCTGCAGGGGATAATTGGCGCGAGAAGAAGGTCACCCTCACTGTGCTGGGAGAGAACGGCGCCCACGCTGACTTCTGAGGCATCTACCTCGACTATGAACTGGTCAGGGGGGTGGCGACTATGCTGTAAATGGGAAATGTTCTGCACTTATGTAGGGCTTTTCTACCTATTGGCACTCAAAGCACTTTACACTGCTTCTTATTCACCCATTCACACTCACAATCACACACACTCATATGGGGGAGCTGCTATGCAGCTGGCCAACACTCACCAGGTCTTGCTCAAGGACATTTCGACATGTGACCAGAGGAGCCAGGGACTGAACCAACAACTGTGAGTTTGGTGGACAACTGCTCTACCTTCCTGCGCCACAGTCGCTCCAGCTGTAGTTCGTGTGTGCTGTAGTTTTTAATGAATCGGCGATGGAAGTTGGCGAAGCACAGGAAGTGTTGCAGCTATTTCCTGGTTCCAGGTCTTGGCCATTCCGTGAAAGCGTGTCTTCTCAGGGTCGGTCCTCACCTCTCCCTCACCAATAAAAAATCCTAAGAAAGACAATAAGAGTCTGTTTTCCAGTAACCTCTGTAAAACCTGCCGGACATGCTGTTGGTGTTTGTGGAGATTGCTTGAGAAAATTAGTATGTCATCCAAGTAAACAAAAACAAACCTGTTGATAAAGTCACGAAGCACACTGTTAATTAGGGAATGAAAAACCCTAAAATGAAATGGTGCTGAGAGGAGACAAGAGTTGTGGCAAGAGGTTCCCCAGCTGATTATTTTATTGGAGGACCAGTCAATGTGGGGGTTGTGTTTCCTTAGCCAGGAGTAGCCCAGAACCATGGGATTGTCAGGTGAATGCATAAGGAAAAATTATATGTTTTGTTGATGGTTCCCAGAAACTAACAGGGTATGTTATGTGTAATCTCCGTGACTACTGATCCGTCTAGAGTTCTGACTTTTAGGGGCTGGTCCAGGGGAATAAGGGGGAATGACCACTGTTTAGCTAAAGAGTTGTCGAGCAAGTTATGTTCAGCACCAGAGTCAACCAGGGCCTGTAGAGGGAGGGAGACTGACCGGTGAGAAAGGGTTGTGCTGACTGTAAGCCGGGTCTGGGGACTGTCGGTGGAAGTTGCTCTGCTCATCAGCGCCCCTATGCTCCCTGATGAACTCCTCCTTTTTGGCCGTAAGGGACAAAGGGCGAAGACCAGACAGCACTGGAGGAGGAAGCCCCAACACTTGTCCAAGTCGCCAGAGAAGGGCTTGGGGGGAGGCACATAAGATTCACGAATCGCGGGAGCAGCGGGCGGCTGCGGGGATGGTGAAGGCTCGGGGGAGGCATCAGAGATGGTTACGTGAGAGCATGGAGCATTAAGTGTGTCAGTCACCTGGAAGAGCTGCTGGGTATAGCGATCCACCCCCTCCTCGATTTGACGCATTTTCTGGTCATGCTGGCCAAGAAGACCGCACGTTGTAGGTGGTTCATGTCTGCTGGGTCCACTTGAGTGGCCAGATCGTTCTCTCACACTTATGAAGTGCTATCAATATTAGTGGACCCAGAAAGAGAGACAGAACCAGGTTATTAGGAAGGTTAAAATGGTTTATTTGGGGGTAGGTAGCTAGGGTAGAAACAGGGGAAAGGGCGGCGCTGACGGAGAGCGATGTCCGGGGAAGGAGAGCTGGGTCCGAGGAGCTTGAGACCCGGTGCAGGGGGAGCGATGGAGCGGCGAGTTGTTGGAGGAGGACGTATGGTAAGGTGGAGGACGTGGGATTAAGTGCCGTGGAGACGAGGAGGATTGCTGGACGCAGCAGAGAGGCCAGAGGTTCTGTGGGTGAAGAGACACAATGAGCAAGTTAGTAATCCTATGCTGGTTGGTTTTAAAGAGCCTAGTGCACTCGAGTACCATGGAGGTTACTGAGACGATCTGGCGACTTGTGGTATGAAGGAGACCGGTATATAAGCTGCTGTCATTAGGGCGAATGATTGCATGCAGGTGTGGCCGCCGCTGCAGTCCAGGTGCACTAGGGGAAACAAACAATGTAATGTAAGGCCATCAGGAACATTCCACTCCAAAAGCCTTTTTCTTTAATGTAATTAGACCTAAAGTAAAACCCATTGAGTGTGTTCTACACAACTTTAACATGGAGTCCGCATGTCCACACCCAAAACAAGAGCAAATACATTGATTTGCAGTCAAACTATAACACAAATGCAATAAACCGTTTCACGCAGCTACAAAAGCTTGATTTATGATCGTGAATTAGATCTACTCAATCTAATCACTGTCATGCAAATGTAAATTCTAATGAAGAACTTTGTGTCCTGAATTAAAAAAACAAAACAAAAAAAAAAAAACAACCTTGTTCTATTTATCTCTGTTCTGAAAAGAACTAGAGTGACGAAACTTAAACACAGTGTGCTGAGGTAACCAAGAAGAGTTGTGAAGTAAAGAGATAAAGAGGAATCTGTAAGTCTGAAAAACAACAATGTGGCGTAAAGCATTTCTTGCTTAACTGCTGCTGTGTTGTACAAGGGTAACCTAACCACAGCTTATATAAGTCTAGTCTGCCAGTAAGATCTAGGGGAAAGGTCACAGCTTCCCACTATTTCATTCTCCTACAGTTGGTTCTCTTTTTACAAGAAGGGGAGGTTTAAAGAGAATCTTTCCTTAACTGTTGCATCCAAATATGAATATGAATCAAAGTATGAAAGGAATATTAAGAAAGGAAGGCAAAAGAAAAAAGAAAAAAAAAAGAAATACAAAGAAGAAAGGAAACACCTAGGAGAAAGGAAAAAAATGGAAAGAAAAGAGTACAAAAGAAAAAAAATCCGAAAGAAGGAGGAAAGAAGAAGAGGAATGATTTAGGAATAGAGAAAAAAGAAAGAACAAATAAAAATATAAAAGACAGGAGAAGGGCAAGAAAGACAAGATAAAAGTAAGGTAGGATAAAAAAAAGGTTGATGAGGAAGAGAAGAAGAAACGACAGAAGGAAAAATGAAAAAAAGGAAGGAAGATTATAAGGAAATGTTGGGAATAAGAAAGAAAACGAAATAATTAAAACTGAGAACTTCATACTTATTCGGTTTTATGCAAACAGGTCAATGCTGACAAACAGGTATTTTCTGACCCACCAGGTATAAGGTCTTCAGTCCCTCTAATCTCAGCCTTCAGATACTGAACTGCAGGTCTTCAGAATTCCGAGATTTCACCTAAAAGAAACAAAAGTGTGAATGATGCTGCAGTTTTGGGTTTCATCTACAGTGGAGAAGGTCAGCTGCAGTTTTTAACTACACACTGCCACTTATTTTAGCTCATCATGACCTACATTTGAAGTGGATGTAGATCATAGGTCATATTGATGTAACTGGAGGATTACCTTTCAGTAGTATGACACCAGTCATATGCACGTGTTAAGTGAAAGACTGAATCAAGCTTGAAGCCCACACTCTGTTTAGGGAGCTCCTAAGTCTATCCAGGCAGCTAAAAGCTTGTCTGAAGTAGATTGTGTTCAGTTGCTTTTTAAAAGAATCAGCAGAATCAGCCACACAAAGAGACAGGAGCACGGCTTTCCACAGTCTGGTGACCACTGACTGAAACTAACCCCCCCCTCATATAGAGGGAGCGCTTTTGTAGCCACATCATGTTGATTAAGACCTGCCGTATCCACTCGGGATAACCGGAGATGCCTGGTATCCCCTCAACCTTTGACACCAGCTCTGGAGCCTCGCTTTTTTCTCCTGCCATGGCCCTAAGGTACTCCATTGATGTCAAGGACCTCTCAAAGACAGGCGGGAAAAACTGTTTGCAACTGGTGCAAGTAATATAGTCCTCCATAAGCTCCTTGATGTGCCGATCATACTTAATAGCAGCCAACACACATTTGTCAGCTGACATGGCTAATACAGTACCATATAACATCGGAAAAATCACAAATGCACAAATGCAAAGAAGGACCGGCAGCAAATAAGAACACAGGCACCATCTTGAACTGAACCATTGCCTCTATATTCTCCTCTAGTTCTGAGGAGAGGTGCCTGCTGTGGTCAAACACATCCATCTCAACGTAGCCAAACAGAAGCTAATTCAGCATGGCTCACAGCTCAGCATCAGTCTACTTCTATCTCTTCTCGGTTGGACCAGTGAAGTGGTCAACAACTGGGGGACTTTGGATGAACGCTCTACCTTTTTGTGCCACAATCACAAAAAATACATCATGTAAAGAAGGTCATTATGTTTCGCTACTTATTTAAGCAGCTTTCTCAGTCTAAGGGGAAAATGGACAGCAAAGACAGATGTTATGAGAGATGAGTATGAGAAGCCATTTATGTTCACTTGGAGAATCAACCTCTCCTCTTTCAGAGGAGTCTGTCTCCCATTTTCCATGCTGTACCTTCATCCACCCCAGGAAGATTAAGAACACTTCACATGTCCCCCAAGGAGGACACATCTAACAACCCCATCCTAGGACTTAAAGGGTGTTTAGGGTCATAATCATCACATCTCTGTGACTCCGCCGTGGTCTCGCTCCACTATTATCCACCAGATGAGAAACTACTCTGGATGATAACTGGGTCCCCTATTCAATTTTCTGTCAGACTGAAGTAGCTGCTTGGATGAAAAGCAAAATATTTCACTAACTCACCTTTGAAGAACCAAACCTGGATGACGGAGAACCTTCACCGACAGGTGCTGAAGAGGTTTTGTTTTACTTTCTGTGGCAAAGTTTAAAACTGTTGTGTGAAAGAGAGAAAGTGGGTAATTACACACATGGCAACAAGTTAATGTCTTCACTGATAATTTCTCTGATCACAAAAGTACATTAAAGACAAGACACATTCTCAGTGTAATGATGGAAACACTGTTATAAACCAGGACAAGGGTTATGTACTGAAGTAACCTTTCCTTGGGCATCAACAAGCTCAAAGCCATTCCTTAGCAGGTGAGTATATAGGCTATAAAATATTTAGTGTGGGCATTTTCCACCTTGTTACATAGAAATCTCACCTCCAGCTGCTGATTCAACAGGACTTCCTGATAAGGACTTTTGACTGTGGCCTGAGAAACAAAAGTGCCCTTTGTTATGGCACAGATGCCAAGAAGATTTGCCTTGTCGGCAGATGGTGGAGCAATAACGTCTTAGAAGGAATGAAGTTCACACAAACAAGCTGTAAATATCCTGAGCTCAGCATCTCCATAAAGACTTTTTCATGCAATATGTGTGTAGCAGCGGAACAAATAAGCTTGTCTGACTGAACCGTAAAATGGTAACAGCTGGCTGATTTACAGCTGCAACAGAGATGTAAAAAAGACTCCTGTGACCAAAACTAACAACTTGTTGGAGCCACTTTGTACCAGAATCAGTGCAAGGACACTATGTTAAAGTGATTTTAGTAAAGTATACTTCAACTAACATTGTTTTCATCTAAAACCAACAAAAATTATTTAATGCACGAGAAATAAAATTAATTAAAGAATTAAAAACACATCGTTTTTTTTAACTCTAAAAATTCCATTCAGCTCATCATTTCAAAGTTTATATGCTCTGACAGAAAACTAGAAGAATTTTTTTAAATTAAAGTGAAAATATCAACTTTAGAAGTTTATATCACAATAGGTATAAAGCATAGATGTTATTAATTTTAAATAATCAAATTACAATAACTGAGAAGCTACAAAACTTAGTAATCAAGCAGAAATTTTTGCTTTTAGGAGTGAATATCTCTGCAGCGCTGGCAGCGCTGACTGTGGTTCTGTTTGGGTTTCTATTAAAAATGTGTGAACTTTGAAGATTTATAATTTTGTAATTATGGCATAAACTCCACATAAATGGTAAATGGTCTTATTGGCACATATATACCGCTTTTCTACCTATTGGCACTCAAAGTGCTTTACACTGTCTTTATTTACCCATTCACACTCACAATCACATACCCCGAAATTTCCAAACGTCTGTTGTATAGTAGTATTTTCGACCTGTTTGATATGCCGGCCTTACATCATTCCCAAACTTTTTTTTATATGTCGTGACCACCCCCAGAAATAATGATTTATAGTGCTATTCAAGTGCATGTCTGAGTTAAAAGAAAAAGGTGTCTTTATTTGAAAGGAGTCCTCGCTAAAACGCTACTCTTGGCACTATCGATCAAAAGAAGCCGTTTAGCTACATTCAGTAACTTTCTGTCTCTGCCACCTGATGAACCAGGTTTTTTAACTAAATTAATTAGTGCTTTACACTGCTTCTTATTCACCCATTTGCATTCAGACACCGATTGGGTAGCTGGTATGCAGCTTGTTAACACTCACTGGAGCAACTAAGTTGGGGTTCAGTGTCTTGCTCAAGGACACTTCAACATGTGACCGAAGGATTCAACCAACAACTGCGGGATTGGTGGACAACTGCTCTACCTTCCTGCACCACAGTCACCTATATATACTGTACTATACATCTGCTTGTTTCTCCTACAAGCCCAATTTGAAGAAAAGTTGGGACATTAAACCTAATTTCATTGTAAAGAACAAAGAACAAGACATTTTGTTGTTTTTTTTTTCAAATATAAACTTTTTAAAAATCTTTTCTCACAAAGCTGTCTGGGCCATGTTTCTTCTTTGCATGGTAAAGTTTAAACTTCACTTTGTAGATGCAGAGACAAACTTTGGACTAGTTTTTAGATTGTCGGTGAGCCACTGGATTAGATTCCACTAGAAAGTCGTGCCTATTTATTCACAACCATTCAATATAAATTTTTGGCCTTGTCTCACAGATTTCTCTGGAAGCCTTTATGATATTATGAACTATAGATGAAATCTAAACTTATCTCATTTGTCTCTGTCTCAACTTGTGAATGTGTTGCTGGCGTCAATTTCAAAATGAGCAAATATTAAACACACAAACAATAAATCATTCAAGTTGTTCAGTTCGAACATTTAATATCTTGTCTTTGTAGTATTTACAATCAAACAAAGCTCTCAAATTATCTGCAGGTTACTGCATTCTCTTTATTTTACACAAACATCCCAACTTTTTAGCAAATGTGGTTTTGTACATTAAACCTGCTGACTGCAAGAATGAACTAGTCTTGTAAAATATCCCAGACATTGACATGAGTGTTACAAGATAATCAACAGTATATGGTAATGATTGTTGTTGTTGTTATTATTATTTATAATTATGTATTGCCATTAGATTTACATACGTGTGTGTGTAGTGTGTTTAGAATAGCTCTGTGCCACTCAGCCACTCTGGGGTGACTGAGTTCATAGCAGCTTCTTGAGGACAGGAAGCCCAGATTTACTGGATGATTTTGGCTGTTTGCCCAATCAGACAGGTACTCCCAGTGTGTGTGTATTTCTACAATGGGTGAGGGTGGGGTGACTGTTTTTGGCACCTTTACTGTAATCTGACTCCATCAGGTTTAAAAACAGCAAAAGAGAAACTAGGTTAGTGTGCTACTATTACATGAAGAAGTTCAAATCTCCCATAGCTTATCTTTTAGCTTCTGCAGTAAACAAATTGATCTGTTGGAGTTTAAAGTGGCAATACTCAGTATTCCAAACATCATACAGTGGCCTGGTGGCTCAGTGGGTAGAACATCTGTCTGGAATGCATAGCTTCCAAGTCTATGTATGTTCCAATCGCAGTCTATGCAGCAGATGTATCCTTGAGCAAGACACTCAGCACCAGCTTCCCTGGTGCTGTCTTTGGCTGCTATCAGCAGCTGACCACTGCTCCCCCCAGGGGTGTGGGTTAAATGCAGAGATCATATGTCATTTTAACATGTATTTGTAAATGTACTGTACTCAATAATGACAAAAAAGATTATTCTAACAATATAATCTAAATGACATCAGGAAAATTGTGTCAAAATGTGCAAGAAGCATGTGCATGAAGTGACAATTCTATGGGGCTCTATCACATAAATTTGCGGAGCTTTAGGGATTTACCTCATTGTTCAGCATCAGGACCACAGATTCCCTGTTCTGGCTCCCTCTTGCCAATGGATGAATTACTGTACTTCCTGGGGACAGGTTCAGGGGCCTGAGAGGTCAATTCAATTCAATTCAATTCAACTTTATTTATATAGCGCCAATTCACAACAAAGTCATCTCAGGGCACTTTACAGAATAAAGTCAAGATTATAAAGATATATAAAGAGAACCCAACAATTCCCCCTGGAGCAAGCCATAGGCAACAGTGGAGAGGAAAAACTCCCTTTAACGGAAGAAACCTCCAGCAGAACCAGGCTCAGGGTGGACGGCCATCTGCCTCGACCGGTTGGGGTGAGTGGAAAGGGGAGAGAGAAAAGAACAGAGCAACAAAAAGCAACAACAAAACATCGGGCAGATTGGTAGGACCAGTAGCTGCACGCTGGAAGACACACAGCTTCAAAGCCGGGGGACACCTGCAGAAAGGGACAGAGAGAGGGGGACAGAGGAGGACAAAGACAACTACGGGAGAGAACACACAGAGTTAATGACATACAGTGGTGACAATTGCGGGATGAGAGGAGAGGAGAGATGGTCAAGAGGAGGAAAGGAGCTCAGTGCATTGGGGGGTGGGTCCCCCAGCAGTCTAAGCCTATGGCAGCATAACTATAACTAACTATATGCTTTATTAAAAAGGAAGGTTTTAAGCCTAGACTTAAAAGTAGAGAGGGTGTCTGCTTCCCGAATCTGAACTGGGAGCTGGTTCCACAAGAGAGGAGCTTGATAGCTAAAGGCTCTACCTCCCATTCTACTTTTGGAAATTCTGGGAACCACAAGTAGGCCTGCATTCTGAGAGCGAAGTGGTCTACTGGGATGATATGGTGCTATGAGGTCTTCTATATATGATGGAGCCTGACCATTCAGAGCTTTATATGTAAGAAGCAGGGTTTTAAATTCTATTCTACATTTAATGGGAAGCCAATGGAGAGAAGTGAAGGTGAAATATGATCTCTCTTGCTAGTTCCAGTCAGCACTCTTGCTGCAGCATTTTGGATTAATTGCAGGCTCTTTAGGGAGTTACTGGGGCATCCTGAAAGTAGGGAATTACAGTCGTCCAACCTAGAGGTAACAAATGCATGGACCTGTTTTTCGGCATCACTTTGAGACAGGAGGCTCCTAATTTTGGCAATGTTCCGTAGGTGGAAGAAGGCTGTTCTAGAGATTTGTTTTATATGTGAGTTAAAGGACAGATCCTGATCAAAAATAACTCCAAGGTTCCTTGCAGTAGTACTGGAGGCCAGACTTATGCCATCTAGTGTAACAATATGGTTGGACATCATATCTCTGAGATTTTTGGGCCCAAATACTATGACTTCAGTTTTGTCTGAGTTTAAAAGTAAAAAATTGTGGGGCATCCAGGCCTTTATGTCTTGTAGGCATGCTTGAAGCTTTATTAACTGATTATTTTCATCTGGTTCCATAGATAAATATAGCTGGGTATCATCAGCATAACAGTGGAAATTTATGGAGTGTTTTCTAATAATGTTGCCTAAAGGAGACACATATAAAGTAAAAAGTATTGGTCCTAACACAGAGCCTTGTGGAACTAAGCTAACCTTTGTGTGCATGGAGGATTCATCATTAACATGAACAAATTGAAATCTATCAGATAGATAAGATTTAAACCAACCTAGTGCAGTTCCTGTAATTCCAATTTCATGTTCCAGTCTCTGTAATAAAATGTTATGATCAATGGTATCAAATGCAGCACTAAGATCTAACAAAACAAGTATAGCGATGAGTCCAGTATCTGAGGCCATGAGAAGATCGTTGGTGACTTTTACCAGTGCTGTTTCTGTACTATGATGGTCAGGGGGCACATAGACCAGAGCATCTGCAATTAAATGGTCTGCACTTATATAGCACTTTTCTTACTATTGGCGATGAAAGCGCTGCTTCTTATTAACCCATTCACACTCACAATCATACACACACTCACACACCGATGGGGGAGCTGCTATGCAGCTGGCCAACACTCACCAGGAGCAGCTAAGTTGGGGTTCAGTGCCTTGCTCAAGGGCACTTTGACATGTAATCGGACGAGCCGGGGATTCAACCAACAACTGCGCAACTGGTGAACAACCGCTCTACCTTCCTGGAGTGGCTACTTTGACTACTCCACTACATCTAAGAGCAAATATTTATGAGTGTTACTCAAAGACATTTCAAATGATAGTACGGAGCCAGTTAAATCCATTAGCTTAAGGCTTAAATGCTTAAAGCATCTGTGCGAACCAAGATGGAAGAAAGGAAGGAAAAAAATTTAAACATTTTTGGTTAAATGATCATAGAGGTTAGTGTTTTCACATTGTAATCTGTTTTTAATCTGTTTTCTAGCATGACAGCACACTGTGGAAATACTGAACGTACATACAAGTGACTGTTTTGTGAAATATGACACAAAAACTAAAAAGTGAGGAAGAAGGTCCTCGGGTATTGTTACTGTGCTGCCCCTTGCTGGACAAATGTGAACACTGCAGATGAAGAATACGTTTGTTTTAAAGTCACAGTTTTTTTCATCTTTTTCATCCAGCAGCAGTAAGAGGGAGGCCGATGGCAAAACAGTCTGAGGCTGAGTATAGAGTCAAAACGACAGTCGATAAAACCCCTCAACAACAGTCACAATCTTGTGATCTGATTATATTAAATGCAAATGTAGGTGAGACAGTTTTGTCAAATGATGTTTCCAAGGCCAAGAAACACCTTGACAGGGACAACAGGCAGCTCACTGCATGGGAACCATCAGGTCTGTTCTTGTCTTTAAAAGTGATCATGGGGAAAAAAATCCAAGAAATGTTGCATTACCTTCACGCCAAAGTCTGAAGTGTAATTTCTTAATTGTTTCTTTAACTGGGTATTTTCTACACTATTTGCTGACATTATATATGCCAAACACCATCAACACCGGTCCATGTAGATTATTGCTGTATTTAACAATTTTATTATGACCTTTATCCAAATGAGACATATTCATACTTATACAAACGGAGCCCACACTATCACAAGACTCCCCTCATGGACCCCTCCAACTATTGCCAAAAGACACCATAGCATACAACCTCTATGTACTGCACACACAAACACACAACTTATGTGACAGTATAATGAAATCGAACTTACAAATTTGCAGGGAGGCAGATCTTAGGATGCAAGGACTACTGCAAGCTAAACAAGGTCCAGCTGAAACATCTGTGTAGATTTGATGCTGGACAAATTGATTTGGGTATGGATCTTTTTGTGCTTTGCATTTTGACTTTAACTTTTTCTTTGTTGTTAGTGGTTGACTACAGTGTGCTCTAATAGAGTAAAACAAAGTGTGTGATTATCCTTTATAGTGCCTCTGTACATACAGATTGGATGTGTGGCTGCTGATGTGCAATTTGCCCTGTACCAATCAGCTCAAACTATTTGGTCAAGACTATTCATATCTTCTCCTCATCACTACATATTCATGCCTGACCCATGAGAGATTTTTTTAAAAGCACCTCACCTCTTGTCTTTCTGTTTCTGTTATATTGTAACTAGATATACAGACTTGTTATCTTGGTTTATTCTGTTTTTAGAATCTACAGAATCTTCTGCATGCCCATTCCCTGTGTGTTTGTTGAGCTATCTGACTAATAAAGAATTTATTTCACCGATTGTTTCCACCGATTCCCCTAGGCTAGCAGGGCTGTAGCATAAATAGGGGCTTTTGTCCAGAATAATTAAACCTATTTGGTATGTTAGACCACTCATTCACCAATTTCAGGGTTGGTAGTTAAATTCCTAGCTCCCTTTGTCACATGTTACCAGATGTCCATGTCCTTGAGTAAAAGAACTGAACTTCAATTTACTTGCTCCCAGTGAGATCGGGCCAGATGCATAGCAGCTCCATAAAAGCAGTCAAAAGTACTTTGGGTACAAAGAAGGTAGAAACATCCTATATAAGTGCAGAACATTTACCATAGTCGTTTTTGGAAAGCATTATTGTAGTTTTTTGTTTTGCCTTGGTTGCTTAGTTGTGGTGGGTTAAGTCAGTGGATTTTAGAGTGAGCAGTGTTTGTCCCCACTTTTATGGTTCAAAAACCCTTCATTTGAGTTAAAATTAGAATTTTTTTTACGTGAATAAAGTTTGTTGGAGCCATGCTTCCCGTATGTACCCTGAAGTGGTCGATCTGAATAAGACAAACCAGTTTTCACTTTAGTGTAGCAGATAATGTGGCTGAAGACCATGTATTGGGAGCCTTTCCCTGCATAAATACCCACCACTAGTATCTGTCCAAAGTGGTTGAGACTAGTTGGACAGAAATTCATATTAGAAAAAATTTGGCAGCATGAACTCAGTTGAGGCTCTTACTTCATTCATTCTGGTGAGAATTTTTCAGTAACTCAATTTGCACTTGTTCAATATTGGATTTGTAATAATGGCTGGTATGGCAAATTGTGTACAGTCTGTGGTTATTTACCAACTTAATTTAAACTTGTTAAACCATTTTAGGCAGAATTGGCTGAAACATGAAGGTTGTCAGCTGATCCCTTCAAATGGGCCTTCCATACTGGCTAATGTGGTTTGTGGTTTACTTTGTGTTAACTTCAGTTTTGATAAATCTAACACTTTGTACGAACGTTAGTCACAATCACTGTGACAGTTTAACTTAACTGTTGTGCTGATGGATGTCCATATTAAACAAGGCCCGAAAGGTGAGCTGAACATATGTAGAAATCAAACAAAAGTTAAATCTTGCATCGCTGTTGCCTCGATCAGGATGTTTCCAGCAGACTTTTGCAGACTTTTTCTGGACTTCCCATTAAGAGATTAGAGACAGTCCTACATACAAATATTGTCCATAAGTAGACCTGCATTTATATCAACATGCCCACCAGTCCACAGGCAGGCTTCTACACGCAGAACAAGAAGAATGGATTCGGAGTTGTCAGCGTAAACAAATGTTTTCATACAGAGCTAAAAAAGAGGTACTGCATTATAAGAGCCACTATAAGAAAAATAAGAACTTTTAGGAACAAATCATCCAGAACTATTTCAACAAAGCCCCAGAATAAAAATCTAAACCTGCGAATATGCATAAAAAGGTTAATTAATTACAAATGTCATATTTATCTAATCATTTCAGCTGAAGAAAAATTATTATCAGACCAATAATGAAAATTATTGCTACTTGCCGCCATAGTGGACAAAAAAAACATCAGCACTGCAGGTTTCACATTGCAACTCAAAGTCATTCCATACAAATGTCTAAAAGATCAGTTGTATTGTGTATTGAAAAATTGAAAAAAGTCTTCAGTGAAGCATCACAGTTTCATCTTTGTGCCAGACTGTCTGCGACATCTGCCTACGTGGTGCTTGCTGTACACAACAGGGAAGGATGTGAGTGCTTACTCCAACTCATAGGAGCTGCTTTCCAGTTGGAAATTGAGGGACTTGAAGTCTGGCCTGTCGGCCGGCTCTGCACTCCAACATTTCAGCATGATTCTGTAGAGAAAGTCAGGACATTTGTCCGGTGGTGGCATCCTGTATCCACTGGTAACCTGCTGATATACTTCTTGGTTGCTAAAGGCTGAGACAGAGCAAGAGATGAGGGAAACACATAGAGAAAGGAATTTGGTGAAGTGAAGTTTAACAATACACTACAATGACTGCAAATACACATGTGCTTTAGTTCTAATGGTAATATAGTGGAATACATATCACTGCTACACTGCAAAGGTTAATTGTCTTGTGTATAAATGTATTTTCTAAGTAAAGCTGTTGACTTTCATTTCCCTCAAAAGATCCTGGCAAAAATTGGGCAGGAAAGGCTTTCCTATTTCTTCACTTTGTGAAAACCCCTATTCTGTAATTACACTAAAGCACCAATAACCCTGGAGTTGGAGTTAGTAATTTGTAAAGCTTGCATGATAATATGTTTTAAGCTCACAGTATCAGTTCTGGCCTCTACGCCGTTTGATTTCTTAGTGACAGCTATTATGCTATGGTAGCATTAGCAGGAAAAAAGACTGCAACAAGCCAGTCCACTGCAATCCAGTTTCGTACCTCAACTATCTCCTTAAACTGGCTAACAAGTGTAATGTGTGTCTTACAAGAAGAGAAGGGGGAATTATTCACAACTCTCCACAAGGTTTGGAAGTTTTTTTCTCTGTAATAACAGTGAGTACATAAACACTATGTAAGTTTGAGCTTGTTTAACTTCCTGTAAGCATTCCTCTTGTACATGCTGGCCAGTAAAAGATCCTTTTGTGCGTCCTGTGTATGTGACTTTTCCTGTGAAAGATGCATTCTAATGATTATAAGAATTAAATTATTATTACAATAATGAAAGCTTAAATGTGGCTTTAGGAATCCCATTCTATCAGCTCATGTCAGCATCAGCCTCTTTAATTCTAAAAATGTCATTCTAACCAAAACTAATATGGGAATGAATGAATTCCTCACATTCAAACAGCTATGTTTTGCCATAAGGGTTCTTGCCAATACTGATCCCTTATTGACAAGCTAGGAAAAATATTTTCCACATAGACTTCAACTATGAAGTCAATGCCATTCATTACTATAAATTTAGAAAACATCTAACCTAATAAGTGTCACTCTACTAACCTGGGTAAGGAATGCCTCCATAGGTGATAATCTCATAGAGCAAGACACCAAAAGACCAGACATCAGACTTGTTGGAGTACCTTCCATGACTGATGGCCTCAGGAGCACTCCATTTGTAGGGAATCTTTTTATCCTCTGTGATGTAAAACGGCTCCTGGAAAAAAAAAAAAAAAAAAAACTTTCAAAATTGTATTTTTTTTAAGACAAGTGGCACAAAACCTTTACTTACCTTGATCACTCTGGCCAGTCCAAAGTCGGCCACCTTACAGTTGTAGTGTTCTCCTACCAGGACGTTTCGAGCTGCCAAATCTCTGTGGATGCTGTTTTTCTCCTCCAGGTATGACATCCCATCAGTCACCTGGGCAGCCATGTCAATGAGGGACACTATATCTTGATCATGCCCCTCCGGACCTGAGATTGAAAAAGAGAAAAAAGAGAAAACAACTGATTCTCAGAACTGAGAATCCGACATCGTTTAACTAGGTAAAACGAAAAACCTAAAAGTTTTATTATGCAATTTGCAAAGTTAGGATCCGTTTCAGATTTTAATTACAATTTATCATAATTTAGGTGAAACTGTTTCTGTATTTAAATTCTGTAAATAAGCCTCTTTCTCAAACATGGAGAAATTTGTTTATTCCTTGAAACTGAAAAAAGTAATTGAAAACCATTATTGGATATTCTATAGGTAATAAAAACTTAACAACTCACACTTTCAGTTGAGTTTTCAGTTCAGTTTTTGTAATATATTGAAATGTATTGTTACTATTGTATTTTATATACCATGACCTAATGCATATTTAGTATTCTTTATTATATGTGAATGGTAATCTTTTACATGTGTTTGTTGACCAGAAGTTTAGGATAAGTCTATTATCCATATCCATACTCTGCAGAACAATCATTTAAATTATGTCTAAACACACGCCTATATGACTTGATGACTTATTTCACTTTTTGAGGATATTGTGATTAGAAAATCAGCCTAATGTACGTGCAGAACATGTATCGTCTAAACAAAAGAAAAACAGGCGTTTTCTCCCTTAGGCACTAAAGAAGTTACACACCCATCATCCTTAAAGTATTAGGTAATTCATCTGAACGACTGTGGCGCAGGAAGGTAGAGCAGTTGTCCACCAATCTCGCAGTTGTTGGTTCAGTGTTCCCTGTTGGCTCAGACACTGAACCCCAACTTAGTTGCTCCCGGTGAGTGCTGGCCAGCTGCATAGCAGCTCCCCCATCGGTGTGTGAGTGTGCGTGTGATTGTGAGTGCGAATGGGTGCCCAAAGGTAGAAAAGCGCTATATAAGTTCAGAGCATTTACCATTTAATTCAGGTTGGACCTTAAACTCATGTCGTTCTTTTTGTCTAATTGTTATTTTGAAACTTTGTAATGCTTTATGTTTTCTTAGCATGCTACCTCATGGCTTTTCTATGCTCATTCCTTGTTAAATTTTATTGAACAACCCAAGTTTAACTTTTGCTCAAGTAACAGAAACAAAACAAAGCAAAAAAAAAACAACAACCAAAAAACCCACTGTGCTTACTTTCTCTAATTCATGTGTCTAATACATGTTCAAGAGTTCAAGCGTTTCTCCCAATAAGAGAGCACCTCTGACATAATCTCCTGCTGTATGCTACAGGTGTGACGTTCAGGGACTTCAAATGCTTTTACATTTAAAATCTTGTCTCCATTTAAATAAGATGAGTGACTGGTTGCAGGACTGAAGATGTGCAATGCTAGGAAACAATATTAAAACTATAACAATAATTAATAATCTTTTATAGGGGGACCAACAAATATGTCTAGGCCAATTTAAAGTATCATTTTATAGTAGGCTGTATATCTTTCCTTTACAGTATGACACATACACAGCCCCATATCCATCAAAATGAGATATAGTGTATGCAGAGGTGGTACATTACAAAAACTCAATACTCTAGTAAAGGTTTTGGCCTAAAAAAAATCTCCACTAGACATTTTACTCAAGTAAAATTACTAATGTACATTTTACTTAAAGTATAAAACTAAAAGTACCACATTGAAAAATTAATATTTTTTTAAACAGTTATCATAATTATGGCCATTCAAGTACAGTAATTAATAAAACTTAAATGCAATAAAGTCACTTTTGGGGCAACTGTGGCGCAGGAAGGTAGAGCGGTTGTCCACCAATCACAGTTGTTGGTTCAATCCCCAGCTCCTCCAGTCACATGTCAAAGTGTCCTAGAGCAAGACACTGAACCCCAACTTAGTTGCTCCCGGTGAGTGTTGGCCAGCTGCATAGCAGCTTCCCCATCGATGTATGAGTGTGTGTGTGATTGTGAGTGCGAATGGGTGAATAAGAATCGGTGTAAAGCACTTTGAGTGCCCATAGGTAGAAAAGTGCTATATAAGTGCAGACCATTTACTTTTGGTAAAGGAGGAGCCGGTGTACATAAACAGCAACATGTAAGTTCATCACTTTGCACAAGGGATGAAGTGCTGCTTCAATGAGCTGCAGGTACCAACAGTGTACTCACATCCTTTTTATTGTCCACCTAATGAGTCTGTTGAGTTCAAGGTAAGAAACTGGTATTACACTGGCTGGTCAGTTTCACATTTAGTTAGCTAGCTAACATTCCATCTATCCAAAGTCAGACTGTTAAACTTGTTTAAATTTTTACTTTCAGTTTGTGTCAAAGTTTAAAACACATGTTAAAATGAGGTACTCCTATTTGATTTTGAAATACATTTCTATAACTCAGATCCAAAATGACTTAAAACGTAAAACAAAAGACTTACACATTGGCATGTAAGATAATGAGGAATCACATAGAAAAGGACAGGAAGTGAGGGAGAGATGAAGACAGAGACAACAGGAGTAGAGCAAGAGGAAATAAATTGTGTGCAAGTCTCTGCAACATTTAATCAGATCTCAATGATCTCTAAAGCTTGACAAATTATTTATGCTACTGCCCACTGAGATGGTTTTAAAGCTATTTTTAGCCAATTGTTCATCTTAAAGAAAAGTTTAGGACTTTTCAACCTGTGCTTTATAGATACTTGAGGGCTAATTGTGCATATGAAACAGACTGTTGGTCTTCAATGACACTCAAAGAAAATCTCAGGAGTCCATAAGCCAAACTGAACTGGGATCTATCAACGTTACAGCATTTCAAAGAAAGACTTCACTCTTTTTCTTTCCCTGATAGTATCTTGACTGCTTTGGTTATGCTTTGATTAATTCCCTTATTCTACTTTTTAATGCATGTATTCTAGTTCATACATCGGTGCTTCATTATACAATGTAAAATCCTCCTCAAATTCCAAGTGTGACACAATACCTTTGTACTGCATGTCTGAATCATATCCCTCTGTGCAGCTCAGGAGCACAGAAATAAGTTGGTCTTAAAAAAGGCACTAAATTTGATAAATTAAGAATCTATGCAGCCCAGTATGACCACTGAAATTTCATAACCGTCTCAAGTGAAATATGAAGTGCATTTTGTCTATGGTCTGAGGGCCATAATCCGTGGTCCTCACATCTTACAGTGTACACTACTCCTTAAAAAAAATATGTAGATTAGAAAAATTTATATTGTTTTGCGAGCTGGTTTTTGAAACTCATTATTTCTCAAACTTTGCAAATGGCCATGACTGCTGCCTCAAAAGTGACCATAACATCGGTTAAACATTTAAACAACATTCATGAATGTAGACTAGTTGTTTGTTTACATTACCTACGTTACCTCTGACAAGTGTCAACATCCAGTCCGCTGAATTTAAATGAACTCTTCAAGACAGAAAAACTCTCTGAAATGTTAGGTGAAACCATACGAGGCTAAGGTAACCAAACTTCTAACCCTTACCGAATCCCATCATAAACAGGATTTAAAATTCTGACTGGTTCTCACATAAGACAGTAGATGTAGAAAACTGAGGTTTACCTCTTAGAAAGTGGAGCAGGCTGCCTCTCTCCATCAGCTCAGTGATGATGTAGTAAGGTGGTGAGGCCGTGCACACAGCGAAAAGAGAGATGAGATGCCGATGACGGAGATTTTTCAAGATCTGAACTTCCCTATAAAACTCAATGTGGTTCAACTCTGAGTCTAGACACAGAAAGACAGAGAAAACATTGAGGAACAAAGAAAAAGAGGAAGAGGGACAAAAGAGGAAGGGGAGTAGTCAAGAAATAAAACAGGAAAAACACACTGAAATCTTGACCATTAAAAAACATAAAAAGTCGCCTAGTATTAATTGCAGGTAAATGCATCATCAGTCATCATCCTACAGTTCGTGATCACAAAGTTCAGTTTTTTGGCTGAAACAGTTAGACCAGTGCAAAAGTATGAATATAACTGAAAGTAAACAATGAGATGGTATAGAAAGTAACAAAATCTTTGCTAATTATACAAACAGCAATGATACTTTTATGAGCATAATTCCTGTATTTTCTTCCAGTAAACAGTATGGTTAGTGGTCGGATAGTGGTGAAGGTTTGTTCTAACAATGATAAGATACAACAGGCATTTTCTTCCTGTTTAGAGTATAATTACTCTACAATGAGTCATGGTGTTTATTACCCACAGATGAAATCCAGGCTCATACAATAAACCATTGTTCTTGTTTACCATTTCTTCTCACAGCACTTTGCTTTAAAGTTTTCTCCTTGACTTACATTTGCTTGTAAAAAGCATGTTTTTTAATTAAGCAAAGAACACGAACAAATAAAATAATTATGAACATTCAGTTATGCATCACTTAAATTCCAGAAATGCTACCTGCATTATCAGTAATGCATGAAAGCCTCTGGGGTGTATCAGAAAGTATTAGCATGAAACTTGTCACATTGTTATTCTGTCTCTACTAGTTAAACCACTCCTAGTTTCACTCAAATGTAGTGTAACATGGTATTAGTATATCGTTATTCAGTTTGTCAGTTTATATACATAACATAGTTAATACCTGTGATATGAAAACATCCGGCTTTTCAGCAGTCATATTCCAGGGATTTCTTAATTTATGGGAAATAATATTGATGCAAGATAAAATTTTGTGCCACAGTAAACTAAAAATGTTCTGTTTAGTTTGGTTTTATTTGCAGTAGAGCTGTGCCATATCATATTGTCCATGATATATGGTGATTGTTCCTTCTGAGGTAAAGAATATGTCACAATGATGTACTTGAACATTCTGCAAGATAATCATGGTTAATCACATACTGTATTCCACCACCTCATGCACAAACAGCACCGATATCAAGAGGAGCATATGGCAGACTTTAAGGGAACAACAGCAAGCACCTTTCATTCACAAGAATTTGGTATGTTAGCTGTTTTGTTGGTCTGGAGGGGAAGATTGTGGGATAGCACCCCCCTCATGGGACTTTCCTGTTGCATTGGAGGCCCTATCAGTTCCACCTTTTGAACCAGTAGAACTTCTTCTTTTCCTTTCGGCTGTTCCCTTTCAGGGGTCGCCACAGAGAATCATGTGCCTCCATCTAACCCTGTCCTCTGCATCCTCTTCACTCACACCAACTAACTTCATGTCGTCCCTCAATACATCCATAAATCTCCTCTTTGATCTTCCTCTAGACCTCCTGCCTGGCAGCTCCAACCTCAGCATCCTTCTACAGATATATTCACTGTCTCTCCTCTGAACATGTCCAAACCACCTCAATTTGGCCTCTCTGACTTTATCTCCAATACATCTAAAATGAGCATTTCCTCTGATGTTCATTCCTGATCCTGTCCATCCTCGTCACTCCCAAAGAGAACTTCAACATCTTAAGCTCTGCTACCTGTCTTTTCTTCAGTGCCACTGTCTCTAAGCCGAACAACATCGCTGGTCTCACCACCGTCTTGAAGAACTTTCCTTTCATTCTCACTGATACTCTTTTATCACACAACACACCTGACACTTTTCTCCACCAGTTCCAACCTGCTTGTACATGCATCTTCACCTCTTTTCAACCCTGTGGCTAACCTTCATTCCTCTGCTTTCTAGAGCAGACCTCCACCTCGCTAGGTTTTCCTCCACCTGCTCCCTGCTCTCACTACAGAACACAATGTCATTACAATGTGAATGTCATAGTCCACTGAGATTGCTGTCTAACCTCATCTGTCAGACTATCCATCACCAGAGAAAACAAAAAGGGGTTCAGAGACGATTCTTGATATAGACCCACCTACACCTTGAACTCCTCTGTCACACATACAGCACACCTCATCATGGTCTTACAGCTTTCAAACATGTCCTGCACCATTCTAACATACTTCTCTGCAACTCCAGACTCATACAATACCACAGCTCCTCTCTCAGCACCCTGCCATATACTTTCACTAAATCTACAAGACATAATCCAACTCCCTATGATGTTCTCTGTACTCTATCAGCATCCTCAAAGCAAATACTGCATCTGTTGCACTCTTTCTAGGCTCTCCTAGACACTTCCATACCTCCACAGGTGTGTCATCAGGACCAACTGCCTTTTCACTCTTCATCCTCTTCAACATCCTCCTCACTTCACTCTTACTAATCTTTGCTACTTCCTGCTCCACACCAGTCACCTCTTCTACTCTTCGTTACCTTTCATTTACCTCATTCATCATCTCTTCAAAGTTCTCCTTCCATCTTCCCATCACACTCCTGGCACCTATCAATACATTTCCATCCTTATCTTTAATCACCCTAACCTGCTGCACATCCTTCCCATCTCTATCTCTTTGCCTCACCAACCTGTACAAATCCACCTCTCCCTCTTTAGTGTCCAACCTAGCAAGTCCTCATATGTTCTTTGTTTGGACTTTGCCACCTCTACCTTCACCTTACACTGCATCTCTCTGGACTCCTGTCTACTCTCGTCCTCTCAGTGTCCCACTTTTTTTTAGCTAATCTTTTTCCCTGTATACACTCCTGAACCTTGTTCCACCACCAAGTCTCCTTGTCCTATTTCCTGTTTCCAAATGGCACACCGAGTACCCTGCTACCTCTCTCCTTGATCATATTAGCTGCAGTGGACCAGTCATCTGGAAGCACCTCCTGACCACCTAGAGCCTGTCTCAGCTCCTCCTTGAAATCTACACATTCAACACTACAACATTCTTCCTTTTTTAACCTCCACCACTTCATCCTCTGCTCTGCCTTGGTCATCTTCATCTTCCTCACCACTACAGTCATTTTGCACACCACCATGCGACTGTGGCGCAGGAAGGTAGAGCGGTTGTCCACCATCTCACAGTTGTTGGTTCAATCCCTGGCTCCTCCAGGTCACATGTCGAAGTGTCCTTGAGCAAGACACTGAACCCAAAATTAGTTGCTCCCGGTGAGCATTGGCCAGCTGCATAGCAGCTCCCCCATCGGTTTATGAATGTGTGTTTGATTGTGAGTGTGAATGGGTAAATAAGAAGCAGTGTAAAGCACTTTGAGTGCCAATAGGTAGAAAAACGCTATATAAGTGCAGACCATTTACCATCCTGTGTTGTCTGGCTACACTCTCCCCTACCAATACTTTGCAGTCACCGATCTCTTTCAGATTACAGCGTCGACACAAGATGTTGTCCACTTGAGTGCTTCTTCCTCCACTCTTATATGTTACCCTATGTTCCTGCCTTTTCTGAAAAAAAAAAGTGTTCACTACAGCCATTTCCATCATCTTTGGAAAGTTTACCACCATATGCTCTTCTGCATTCCTGTCCTGTAGACCAAACCTGCCAATTACGTTCTTATCACCTCTTTTCCCTTCACCTACATGTCCATTGAAATCTGCACCAATCACCACTCTCTCATCTCTGGTGATGCTCACTCCAGAATTTCTCTTTATCTTCTAACTCACATCCTACCTGTGGGGCATAGCCACTAACAACACTGAACATCACGCCTCCAATTTCCAGCTTCAGAATCATCTACCTATGTGATACGCTTTTCATCTCCAGAACATTCCTCACAAATTCATCTTTCAGGATAACTCCTACTAATTTTTTTTCTCTTTTTAACCTTTAACCCTGCTCCTAAGCTCAACGCCTTGCTACCTTTCCACCTGGTCTCCTGGACACAAAGTGTATGCACCTTCCTTCTCTGCATCATGTCAACCAACTCTCTAGGCTTCCCTGTCATAGTTCCAACATTTAAAGAAGTTTCCTCTTGTGCCTAGTCTGCCTAAAATTACATCTTTGAACAACAGTAGCCCAGTTTCCACCGGCACCCTGTAGGTCAACAGCACCAGTGGGAGTCATTGTTAACCTGGGCCCTGACCGATCCGTTATTAAAGTCAGATTCGGTGTGGAAGTCATGATTTGCCTGTTCAATTTGGCATGTGTTTTATGACATATGCCCATCCTGACACAAGCCCTTGCATTTATGCATTTATTCAGACTTGGGACTGGAACAAGAAGACACTGGCTGGGCCCCCTAGTGGTTGCATTAGACTGGAAACAGAGAGTCAAGTCAACGGCTTTCAGTGTCTCCCTTCAGGTGTCTCCACAGCGGAACATGTTCTGCATGTTGATTTGGCATGTGTTTTTACACCGGATGCCCTTCCTGCCGCAATCCTACCATTTTTTTCCGAGCTTAGGACTGGCACCAGGGTCGACCTTGGTGGCTGGGTGGGGCCACACCTGGTGGAGTGGGATTCAGAGCAAGGAGGAAGCAAGGCAAGAGTTCTAAGAGGTCTAAATGGTTTGTTTGATAGATTATCAAGATAGGGTAGATACTGGTGGAATGCTGTGTTGAGTATGTGGCTGCAGGTTAAGAGGGGGGTGGTTCTGAGATGGTGCAAATCAAAACACCAGGTTAATTAAGAGGGTGTCCACTTTATGAACCTACAGACTTTTCTGTACACACCAACCAACACAGAATTTATATTAGTGTTGTTACTACTAATACTGTAATCTTGTAGTTGAAATCCTTGGTGTTACTTGCTATAGTGACCTGCAAATTTATAAAAGCATGGCCTTATCGACCCCCATGGGGCCAAATAAAAGGTCAAAACATTGTTTAACATAAATATTGAGCTTTCATAGAAATGCTTACCCTTCAATGTATCGTTAACTACTATCCTTAAACCCAATACTGACTAGATCGCTGCAGGAAAATTATTGCATGTGCTTGGGCTGAAAGAAATGTTTCCTTTCTGACACATTGATCTCTTTTTCTTGTTATCTGGAGTTTAGCAGAGAACTTATTCATAATCACAAATGCCGTTAGAGCAACAGAGGTAAAAAGAATACCATTTTTGATTATCTTAATGGCAACATTAATATGTTCTTTCCAGCGTCCCCGGTAGACATCAGAAAAGTAGCCGCTCCCCAGCTCCTCCACCAGTGTGAAATCCTCTTTTGGGAGTTCCCAATCATCCACGGTAAAATGACTTAAATCTTTGATGTCAGGCTTTATCTGTAGAGGAGGTACACATACAGATATTTTAGGAAACAAACAAAAATCTGTTGTGTTGTGTGATTCAATAAAAGAAATTCAGTGCTTAAAAAAACTGATCATGCAGTAATACATCTACATACACGAGCAAGCATGCTTGTGTGATGTGCTCTACTAACAATAGTGTTCAAGTGTATATTTTTAGAAGTCTATCCACAGTCGACTCCATCTAACATGGCCAGAAGTAAAAAAGATACAAACACAACAAGCACAGCTTGTCTTACCTTCTTGCAGGGTTTTCCCAGTCTATCATTGTTGTTCAGGCTATGAGTGCAGTAGTGCTCCACCAGGTCAATCAGGGAGCTGAAGTTGTAGCTAGGCTCCACACAAAAATTGTTCTCGTTTGGTTGAAGGATTTTAAAATGCTTCACCCGATTGTTTGATTTCACTGCAGAAAGATTCACACATACACACAAAGTTAGAGATGAGCAGGTGGTTAAACACTGAAATATTAAGATCCTGCCACTGGGTAAATATTTCTTTGTAACATGTCAGGTTTTCATTGCCAAAGCACTGTAGTTTAAGCTGTGGCCACACATTGCATGTGACTGACATACAAGGGTTAGCATAGAGAAGACTTTAGAGGGTGATATGTTTCTTTGTTAGTTTGTCACAAAGTGACTAAAACCAACAATGAAGTAATTAAATTATTAAATTATAAAGAGTTAACTCTTTCTCTATATACACTCCTGAACTTCCTTGTTCCACCACCTAGTCTCCTTGTCCAATCACGCATAACGTTATGACCAACTGTACAATTTAATGCAATCCAATACAGTGGATCTGCCAAGAATTCTACTTTGCAAGGTTATAATTTCATTATTTTTTTTACTCATCTCATTCATTTTGAATAGGGTGGCCAAAACTTTAGAACCATCCCTTCTTTTAATGCATTCCTGTAAAACTTCACTGACCACTGTGACCTAAATAATAAACGCAGAGTAGAATTATTACCTTTCTGACAGTTTCTTGGCTTTTAAGATGAGAAATTCTAATTTAATGCAAGACCAGATTTTGAAATTTTATGCTAATTGTTTCTCATCATTAGAAACAAAAATTGGCTGCTAATGAGGGGAGACACTGGAACTGTATTAGATTAATAAAGGAATACCATGCAGTGTAATCAGCACTCAGCTCAGCCTCTGAGTGACAGGACTGGTGTGGGACTCAAGACAGTACAGTGTGTAGATCACTTGTGTTTCTGGAAAAGATTGCAGCCAAAAGCATGTGCAGTCAACGATTCAACAATTTGACAGCATTCTCACAGTGAGAATAGGTTACCAAGCCAATTGTTAGTGTAACCAATATCAAGTCAGACAAGAACGTGAGATAATGTGTAACATTTTACAATTAAAACACATTTCATTACATTTTAGGGTCTTGAGTTCCTTGTCTGCTATATAGCCTTCCCGCTACTAACTACATTCTAAGGCAGTTTGACACACCTAGTTTCCATTTTTCTTTTCCTGTAATTTACTGTAATATAACCCACTAATTGTCTTGCCTGAAAGAACGTATCCAATGTTGTCTTTCACACTCTGTCGGATAAGGAAAGCCCCATCTTCATTTCCTGGTCCTAGCAGGAGGCTTTGTGTCTCAAAACGGTTCATTGTCCCAAAATACCATCTGGATCAAGACAGATACACAGACATCCATAAATTCATTATTTAGAAGTGGTTGTATTGATCCAAATTTTGAATCTGTAATACAGGAAATATGGACAGAAGATATTGTTAAAATTATTTTTTTTTTCATTTTTTCTTAGTCATTTTTAAGAATGACTAAGACAACAGATAAATCTATTTTTCTACATGAAAATCCGATACTGGTTTGAGCTAAGCCATGGACAAAATGTTTTAGTGATTTAACTAATTTGTTGCATGTCAACCTGCAATCTAAGTTCAGAACTTGAACTTCTGTAATCTAACTTCTGCCATTAAATGAAGATAGTGCTTCACGTTACAGTATTCAACCTGTCTCCTAAAAAAATAAGTTTCTTAAGATGCAAGATGTACTACTGCAAGGAATCTCCCTTTTTTTTTTTTTTACCAGGATTTGTTCTTTACCTCACACATATAGTACATATACATATAGTTAATTATAATTATAATATATAATAATATATGGTATAATAATACCATATATTATATAATATTATATAATATATGATTATACATATAGTTAATTAGCTTTATGGACAAGCCAGACGTCTATTAGAAGAATGTTCTTTGGAACAAAGTAGAACTTTCTTATTTTAATGAGAAGTCAGATTTGGTCATTTTGGTGATGACTAAAATATGAATTCTGGGTTGTAAAGCAAATTCTATTGGCAAAAGTCTTGGTCATCTGTGAAGTGAAGGTCAAGAAAAAGAAGTTCATTCAATTCAGTCATATAGGAATTTATAAGCAGGAAATTGTAGGACATCCAGGCCTTTATGTCTTTTAGGCATACTTAATGTTTGTTTAATTTATTTGTTTTATGTGGTTTAATAGATATATATAGCTTAACCTTAAACATATTTGAGTCCTTCCACCATGAAATCTATTTTAGGATTCAGAGTTCATCATAGTACAGAAACAGCACTGGTAAAAGTCACCAACGATCTTCTCATGGCCTCAGATAATGAGCCCATTATTAATTATTAATGAGCCCACTCTCTATACTTGTTCTGTTAAATCTTAGTGCTGCATTCAATACAATTGATCACAACATTTTATTACAGAGACTGGAACATGAAATTAAAGGAACTGCAATAGGTTGGTTTAAACCTTATCTATCTGATATATTTCAATTTGTTCATGTTAGGTTAGCTATGGAGTTCCACAAGGCTTTGTGTTAGGACCAATACTTTTTACTTTATATATGTCTCCTTTAGGCAACATTATTAGAAAACACTCCATAAATTTCCACTGCTGTGCTGATGATACCTGTTGTGGCAAAAACTGTAAGGCAAGTTAAGGAGGCAAAAGGCAGCTCACAGTCTTGTTATGGTGAGTTTAATCAGCAAAACAGAGCAACATGCAGAGAAGAACAGAACTAAACCCATGAGTGGGTCAATCAGATTGACAATGTTTCACAGGTTATTGGTGCCTTTTAACCACTCAGCTCAGCAGCTGAATTTACATAAAAGCACATAGGAATGACTCAATGCAAATCAACCTTACAGAACATACACACAGTGGTCAGGAATCTAATTAGCAAGTATCTGAGATAACTCGTCTCCTATGTGTTCCCTGCTGGGACAGCTTCCTGATGTGGTCTAAAGACACTGCAGACAGAAGGTCTGCTGAGGTGTGAATGTAGCATTTGGTCACCATAAACAGACATTTTGCACTTGAAGGAAAATTTCTCTCACAATACCCAGCTATATTTATTTATGGAACCAGATGAAAATAATCAGTTAATCAAGCTTCAAGCATGCCTACAAGACATGAAGGCCTGGATGTACCACAATTTAATACTTGTAAACTCAGACAAAACTGAAGTCATAGTATTTGGGCCCAAAAATCTCAGAACTATGATGTCCAACTATATCATTACTCTAGATGGCGTAAGTCTGGCCTCCAGTACTACTGCAAGGAACCTTGGAGTTATTTTTGACCAGGATTTGTCTTTTACCTCACATATAAAACAAATCTCTAGAACAGCCTTCTTCCACCTACAGAACATTGCCAAAATTAGGATCATCCTGTCTGAAAGTGACGCCGAAAAACCGGTCCATGCATTTGTTACCTCTAGGTTGGACTACTGTATTTCCCTACTTTCAGGATGCCCCAGTTACTCCCTAAAGAGCCTGCAATTAATCCAAAATGCTGCAGCAAGAGTGCTGACTGGAACTAGCAAGAGAGATCATATTTCACCTTCACTAGCTTCTCTCCATTGGCTTCCCATAAAATCTAGAATAAGATTTAAAGCCCTGCTTCTTACATATAAATCTCTAAGCGGTCAAGCTCCATCATATATAAAAGGCCTCATAGTTCCATATCATCCCAGTAGACCACTTCGATCTCAGAATGCAGACCTACTTGTGGTTCCCAGAATTTCCAAAGGTAGAATGGGAGGCAGAGACTTTAGCTATCAAGCTCCTCTACTTCTGGAAGCAGAGACCCTCTCTACTTTTAAGTTTAGGCATAAAACCTTCCTCTTTAATAAAGCATATAGTTAGTTATAGTTATGCTGCTATAGGCTTAGACTGATGGGGGACCCACCCCCCAATGCACTGAGCTCCTTTGCTCCTCTTTACCATCTCTCCTCTCCTCTCACCCCACAACTGTCACCACTGCATGTCATTAACTCTGTTTGTTTTCTCCCATAGTTGTCTTTGTCCTTCTCTGTCCCCCTCTCTCTGTCCCTTTCTCCAGATGTGTCCAGCTTTGAGGCTGTGTGTCTTCCAGCGTGCAGCTACTGGTCCTACCAACCTGTCCAATGTTTTGTTGTTCTTTTCTTTTCTTTCTTCACTTCCCACTCACCCCAACCGGTCGAGGCAGATGGCCGTCCACCCTGAGCCTGGTTCAGCTGGAGGTTTCTTTGGTTAAAGGGAGTTTTCCTCTCCATTGTTGCCTATGGCTTGCTCCAGGGGGAATTGTTGGGTTCTCTTTATACATCTTTATAATCTTGACTTTATTCTGTAAAGTGCCCTGAGATAACTTTGTTGTAAATTGGCGCTATATAAATAAAGTTAAATTGAAATTGAATTAGAACAGGAACACCATGCAGGTGACAAGAAAGGATGAACATAAGGTCACAATAACATAGGGCTCTGAACCACAAAGTGAAATCAATTTACTTTTGAATTTATTCTACTGGATGTTTTTACTAAACATCCCTCTCGTGATATTGTGCTCATGAGAATGGGAGGGTTGAAAAGGACTTATGTGAGGTCACAGTACAATGACCTATGAACCCCAAAATCTAATCAGTTCAACCATGAGTCCAAGCGGACGTTTCAGTCAAATTTGTAGTTCTCCCACAGGCATACCTAAAATATCACGCTCACAATAACCACATAGATGAATGAACAATAATAAATGGTCTGCACTCAAAGCACTTTACATTGCTTCTTATTCACCCATTTGCACTCACAATCACACACACCGGAGGGGGAGTTGCTATGCAGGTGGCCAACACTCACCAGGAGCAACTAAGTGGGGGTTCAGCATCTTGTTCAAGGACACTTTGACATGTGACCAGAGGAGCCAGGGATTGAACCAACAACTGTGAGATTGGTGGACAACCGCTCTACCTTCCTGCGCCACAGTCGCACTCTAATAATAAGTTAATGATTAATAATAAGTTTAATGGATGTCTCATTTAATTAATTGTATTCTCTTTATCTAGTTTGAGGACTTGAAATGCATAAAAATACTGTCACATTTTAGTTCATATTTATGCAGAAATAAATAAAAATTCTTGCTTTATGAATGCTCAAGTGCCATTGTGATTAATTGCCACTCTCAAGCACCTGCTGACATGTGGGGATAACCACATTTTACATGCTTCCTATTCCTTTAAGGGAATAAATAAAGACAAAAGAAGAAGTGGCGAGGGTGACTGTTGACGTATACAGTATGTGTGCCAATCTACATCACTGACAGACAAGGACCAGGGACTGACATTATGAAAGGTGTTAATGACATTTCTCACAGTGTTATTGTATTAGCAACAGAAAGTTGGTGCAGATGTACTGTAAGTGGTGCTTGAGATAAAGGAAAGAAGAGAGAGATCTTTGTCATAAAATTAAGTTGCTGTGGCTGTGTTTATGCTGATTTTCTGTTACAGAGAAAGAAACTAAAATAGATGGATAATGGCAGAATGACAGGTTAAAAGAGTTGCTGCATGTTTTATTTAATTTTTTATCCAAAGTTTTAATATACACACTTTTGTGATGATGACCCATTTCCTTGCTGCCTTATATTCGAGTAAAAATGTAAAGCTCATATGTGTAATGTTGCAATTTGTCACAACTGTAAAACAAGATAAGATTAATCTGTATTAACATGAGTCGAAGAAGTGGCCAAGCAACAATTCTGAAGTGTGTACTAAGCTGAATTTGCACATTTCCTCCTGTTTGACCTAGTTATTGCTTATGTTTCTAAAGCTTCTGTAAGAGTCATGTTGCTGTACAGTATGTTTAATGTTAGTTTAATATATACATTGATGAATTCATGATGAATGTATGAATTCAATGTGTCAATTGTTTAAATTTGATTGAAATTATGATTAACCTGTGTAGGAATTTGGAATTCACAGTAGCTAAAGAAGTAAGAAAGAGTTCATTTACAGGTCAGGGTTATGAAGTTAAAGAGAAAACTTAACGTTTTGCGCCCAAACAGTACCTGGAAAGTGTGCAGAAAGACTGTGTGTGAAAGATTACTCACGGTTGCATTTGCAGGGACTCAGCCCTAACCAGGTAGTTATTGGGCACTATCCCGCTGTCCAGGACGCACCCGTTCTTATCAATCTTCCGTGCAGTCCACCAGTCTACGCTGCGGTTTATAACACTGAAGAGATCGCCCTCATCGAACGACATTTCGTCTTTGTGCCGGGCTTCAAACGCCCACAGCGCCATGTAAATAGATCCGCTCTCTGGCATTCTCTCCTGGTCATGGGACACCGCGGTCGATGGGCTCTCCTTATCACCAGGGCCACCATCACCAATGCTGTCTCCACCAATAGGATCAACTTGTCCCCCTCCTCCTTCTATTGAAGGATAAGTCTTTTTGTCCCTGGACATCCTCTGCCATAGTGTTTCCAGACATGGACAAGCTCTCCGCAGACACTCACCCATGGATCACCATGAAAGATACCCCCAACTCGGAAGCACCTTCCCCACGCTTGTGTCTCTGTGCGTTTCAGTCCAATACACCTGTTGGACAGGTAGAGTAGAGAGGATGAAGCGCCAGGAATCCCAGGAATGCTTCAAAAAGAAGCTGCGCGGCGTCTGAGCTAGTCCTTTGTGGATGACTGACAGCAACTTGCCAGGCACTAATAAATACTTGGAAACTCCGCCTTTAACGGGACACTGACAGAGGTGTGATAAAATACTACACTTTTCTCTACTGCTTCTCTACTACTCAGTACTGACTGAGAACGTTTAACGTTAGATGGGACCTACACTGTGAGCCATTTCAATACCTAACGTTTCACCTGTAAATCGATTCAATTGTGGAAAGACTCAAATATGTTTAAAGTTAAGTAAAAGAAGGAATATCACAATGTAGAAGTACTTTTATAGCCTCCCTTTTAAAATGGTCTGGTTGTCTTTAAGTCCTCTATACATCGTATTGTCCGCACACTGGTAAGAGCTAAAAGGGAAATACACAAAGGACAAAACAATATATTACCAGTAAGGACCATAAATGCATAATGTGACAGCCAGCTAACCATTAAACACATCAAATAATCATAAAATCCTACAAATGTACAAAAACTTAAACATTGTTGCCACTTTCAGCTGGACCTAAACTGGAGCTGTTGTCTTTTATGTAACTGTGCTCCGAGTTTTACCTTTTCACCTTTGACGTTTTTTATTATTGTCAAATTCCTCTTTTCCTGTATATTGACGGTCCCTTCAAAATAAGGTACGTCCATTTCAACAGAAAGTTACAAAATAAAAGCCATAAGCCATATTACACACAACAAAAGCATAAAACATAACGTTCACTCTAACAAAAAGTATGTATTCAAAATGTTATTTAACTAAAAGTACAAAAGTAAGTTGTTCAACCAAGGCTTGATCAAGAGTGAAAAATAGCCGAATTTTCTTTTGTTGCAATTGATAATGTTTAGCTTGATGCCCTGCATAGTAAAATTTGGCAGTTAAATCCGTAAAAAACTTCATGCTATGGTCTTCAAAGTCACCAGATCGTAACCCAGTTGAACACTTTGGAGATTTAGACCTATATGTTAGACAGAGTTCTCCCTCACTGTCAATAAAACACCTCATGAGGGAACATCTACAGTTCCAGATATTTGGTGAAAATTCCAACAACTTTATTATGAAAAATGAATGAATGAGTTGTACAGTTTAATAGGGAGAAAGAACCCCCTGTGGTGATCTTGTGGAGCACCTGGTAGTGATAATTTTCTGGGGGAACACATTACTCTGACCAGCCTTAGCACTCAGACTCTGCTACCAGTGAGCCATACTGTTGTAATATCAGAATTTGGTTTATCAATGTGTTGCTCGAATAACTAGGACCTTCTCCAAGAATGAAATTGTCTCGATGGCAGAAAATGTTGCACACTGTATCATTTAGCATTTTTGGAGACTTTTGAAAGTTGCTCATGCTGCGTGCATTGTAATAAGGTGTGTATTAAGCAACCAGAAGGCAGTGTCAGTGAGGAGAGTTTGATAAAAAAGATTTATTAAAGAACAAAAAAAAAACTTCCTAACAGAACTTCAAAGGAAGGACAAGAGAACACACACTAACAGAGTAACATTCAAAATCAACAGCTTGTCCCTTCAGGGGTTGCCACATCGGAACATGTTCCGCATGTTGATTTGGCATGTGTTTTGACGGGACTGGCACCAAAGTTGCCCTTGGTGGCTGGCTGGGACCACACCTGGTGGTATGCCTTCTGCATACCAACCCAGTGCTTTACCACTGAGCCACCAGGCTCCTATGAACTACAAACTTACTGGCAAAAACGGGAATGAGAAAGCAAATAATTATTAATAATAATCAAGAAAGTGTACACACACAAAAAAAATCCAAGATTAACAAACTAAAGAGGACGCATGTGCAGGGATCAATCCTACAGGGAGAAACAAAAAAGGAAACAAAGTGTCTAAACAAAAAACAGCTAATATGGATGAACAGAAACCAACTAATAGAGGAAAGCAGAAAAACTAGAAAAATTAATGACAAAATCTAGTGCCTACACACAAACGAACAGTGACAGAACAAAGAACCAAATGCTAAACAAGACTACAATGGACTACAAAGGACAACTGTGAGATTGGTGGACAACCACTCTACCTTTCTGCACCACAGTCGCCCACAGTAAGGTGAAGGATGAGTAAAGAAAGCAAAAAGACTTATGGGGAAGAGAGTCAAGAGAGAAATGAAAATAAACAAAAGTCCAGGATCATGACATGCATTCATGCATCCCCAGACTATCACAAATTTTGGCTTTTGAATTGTGCAACAGCTCAGATGGGTGTAGTATGGAGGAAGAAGCCTCCATGATTTCAGAGAAATTCAAATTCTGACTAATCACACCACAGGAAGGTTTTCCCCTGACCTATTTCCAAATAACATTATTGGTTGTGACATGTTCCACCAGGTGTTTACTTTTTGTTTGTTTTTAATCATTGCATGACTTTCTTAGATTCTGACCCACGTTTTTGACATGTGTTGCTGACTCTTGACGGTGGCCTTTCTGTCTCAAGTTTGCACATTCTCCATCAATTTCCTCCTGAAATCCAAATACATGTACATTAGACTAATTGGTCACTTTAAAATCTACACTCTCACAAAACTTAAAATGACATGCCGCTGACATATCTGTCATTCCTATTGAATCTAGGCCCCTCAGCTATCAGTAGTAAGGACTCCATCTTAGAAATAATCTTCCTGTAACTATTTTGTGGTTGTGCACTGAGGTTCCTTTTTTCATGCCGTTCCCAGTCAGCTGTGCAGAGTGTAGAAAATTTCAATTGCAGTTTGTTTATTGACCATGTGGATTGCATAAAGAGAAATGATGGGGAATCAGTAGGCTATTTGTAATTTAAAAAGTCTGCAAACTACTGCAGGCTTTTGAAAAGTATAGGGATTTCTAGAAGTCTTATCATTCTTTTTTCACCTCTTTGTAATAAAGAAAAATGATACTGTCACTGAAAACTTTAAGCCTTTCTCCACCTACATGTTAGAACTATGTGGTACTGCGAGGTATTCAGGTTAAACCCATCAGCCTTCTACAGCAGGTTCTACTGCATTTTAGCATTTAGCATTCTTTGCATTCCTGCAGAAGGAAATATTGGAGTTCTTTGAGAGCACATGACACAGCACACACAAGAACACACATTTCAAAATATTAATTAAAATACTTCCCAATAATTGCCCATAATACACCTATGGGTAATTTTAGAGCCATTGATTAACCTAATATGAATGTCTTTGGACTGGTAGAGGAAACCAGAGTACCCGCAAGAAAATCCACCTCCAGCCAGTATGCAAACTCACAACTTTCTAGCTGCGAGGCAGCAGCACTAACCACTCCACCAACATGGTGCCCATTGCACTGAATCATAATATTGTCACATTTTATGATGCTAAACTTCCACTTCCCATTCTAAAAAAAGGTCTTTGTTACACTGTATAGGTATTTCTGCCTTAGCATTTTTATATTTTGGGTCTCTGTAGTTCAGTTTGTGTTACTATGTCTTTAGTAAGACTAGGCACTAGTTTGTAACTGGGCATTGTTAATGGCTCGTACAAAAGTTCTAATGACTTATGGGCTGGCACACATAGCACAATGGCCCAGTGGCTTTTCAAGCACAGAGCCAGCCCCAAATAGTTTTCACATTCATCATTCAAATGTTATAGAAATGGGATGAGATGAAAGGTAAGAAAAGGGACCCTACCTGGAGGCATCAAATTGTGTAAGCAATGGTATTTGTAAAAACTGTCACAGTCCCCGCTTTTAGACTTTTCTTTAGTTTTACTTCCTGCTCCTGGCTTTTATTTTTGTTATCCCTCAGCACCACTTCCCAGTTAGTTTCTTTAGCTTCTTGTTTCTCGTTAACCCTGATTGTTTTCATCTGTGCCCCCTTGTGCTTATACCCTGCTCTCCCCACCATTCACTGCCAGATCATCTGTCCTCCTCTTCCGTGAACAATCCTGTGGATTTTCTATGCTTTTGGACATTACCCTTCCATTCCCTACCTGATCCTCATGTTTGGACTCTCCCACTTTACGTTTTGGTCTGAGGGCTGCATTCCTGTTTGTTTCAGTATTTTGACTTTGTCTTCAGTTCTCTTGGCTAGTTTGGCCCTGGTTTTATGTTTGAGTATTCATTTATCTCCTTCAGTCTGTTAGCGCCTTATGTTCAGTTTGTTCGTGTCTGCCTCCCCTTAGTTACTAAGTTAGTTCTCTTGCACTGTTATTCTTTTTATCTGTTTATCTTTCCCCCCAGTGGGTTTAAGTTCATGTTCTCTCTTACTTTATTTGGTTATTACTTCCTGTGTTATTCCTACCCTCCTCATGGAGTGATTTTGAGTTGTTTACCCTTTGTTGATAAACCCCCCTTTTCACATTTCAAACCTCCCCTTGCTGTCTCCTCTTTTTGGGTCCTATAAAAATTAAATATGCACTTAGAAAGTGTGACAAAAACATTAATAGCAATACTTACGTAAACAGTTTTCTAGTTGCTTTGTGCAATAGTTACATAAAATATGTAAATTCTCCTCATATTCATTATGTTCCAGTAATTTTTGTTGCTTCTGTGTTATTTACTGGAAAGGGTACATGAGCATTGCAAACAGTGTTTCTCTCCTCCACCTGTAGATGGTTAATTTTAAGACGGACAAGATTTTAGAAGTAGCTATGATGTATGTAAATGCTGTGTCCATAAATGTAGACTAACCAAGAAATTATGGTTAAGGCATCATTAAACTTTTTGTTTTTTACAATATCTATACTGAACCGAAATATCTTTAGTGCAAATGTATGCTGTTTCCATATATGTCAGACGGCAGGAGATAAAGGACCACACAAAAATTCAAATATATCAGCAAAAACTCAAGACAGTATTTTACAAGGGCGACTTGTGAGTTTTCATGTTCTTCCTGTGTCTGTGTTGATGATCTCCAGGTGTTCAAATGGTACAAAGAGATGCAAGCCAGGTGAACAAGAGACTACATATTGTTCATGGATGAGATGGACCTGCAGTAGAAATACATGAGTTTGGGAACATTACATTAATAAAATATGGGCTGGACCATAATTTTCACATTGGTTTATTTATCATTTAATAACTTTCTCTTCCTGCACCCCCTCGGCAGATGGATGAGCACACATGGCATAGATCAGTTCTTCCCATGAATAGGAATACCCACCCTATGTCCATCCACCCTATGATGAAAGTATGGCATACATAAGGTGTGCCACATCATCGGTCCATGTTGGTTGCTTTAAAAAACAATTATGGGGCATCCAGGCCTTTATGTCTTGTAGGCATGTTTGATTAACTCATTTTTGAAAAGGTTTTCTTATTTTATATTATATAAGATGGTTTACCTGCCATGACCATGTTAATACCTTGCCATTTATGTTGTGTTTATACAGCAGACTACATCTATGGACATTGATTAATGCCTTTTTTTTTCAAAACTCAACTGAGCTGACAGTTTGTTACAGTAGTTGGCGGATGCATGAAGTTAAAACAAATGCTAAACATCCACCCATCATATGAACCACTTAACTGTGAATGTACACGAAGTCTGGAGCTGATCCCAGCTGTCATTCATCAAGAAATGGATTTAGTCAAATTCTCATGTATAATCAGTTTAGAATCACCACTTCACCTAACTGTGGGAGGAAACAGAAGTACCTGAAAGACACCTATTAGGAACCAATGACCTTCTGATTACTTCTGGGATTTTCTGCAGGACTGTTAAACAGTCCTGCAGAAAATCCTGCTTCCTGAAGTTGAACATGACCAGTTTTTCTCAATATGGTTTAGCTGTTTTACTGTTTGATGCTTTCTCAATATCACAAAATACTTCAGTTTTAGGTTGGTGTAAGTTTTACCTAAAAACTGCTAACTGAGTAGTTGATAAATACAAAATTTTGTTAATAGTCTTTGTGTATGTGTGGACTGCTAAGGCTTAGAATTTATTTGAACCTTAACCAACATTAGACCTGCTGCTGGGCTGTCAAGATGGGACATGACCTGCTGTGGCTCTCTGTTCCTGTTAACCCTAACTGTTATTTGTTCTTCCTGTTAAACTAACTCAGAATCTGAAATTCCAAAATTCCACTAACTGAGGACTGATGCAGGTTTTCCTGCCTGAATCAGAATGTGGATGAGACAGAGATGAGCCACCACTATATCGCTGTCTGAGGCACTAAATGTGGAGTGAGCTTAGCTGGACAGCTGCTGGACGAGAGCTCCTACAGCACCTCAAAGTATTAAAATAGGTAAAAGTAGCTCCACATCTAAGAACGTTATCATGTGCTGTTTTTTTACTTTGTGCCTCCATCTAGTGGACTAATAGTAGAAGTGGACCAGTTGATGGCAGCTTCCTTTGGATCCCACTGCTGTCTGACTGCATTCAGTTGCCATTGATGTGAAGCAAAGTCCCTCACTCTAAAACCACTCTGAGTGGGGAACCTGAGAGCCAGACCAAAGGTCAGAGTTAAGATGAGCCCTAACACTGTAACACTCACCTTTCACCCTAACACTGTAGCACTCACCTGAGTGCTTTGCTACTTCTGTAGGAGAGCTCAGGGTGCTTAGGAGTATCTCTTTTATTGCAGGAAAACGCAGGTGAATGGCAGGGAGTAAAGCATAAGGCTCTTTTAGAGTTCCAAAGTTCAATTTTCATAATCCAAGGTCCAATAAACATAATGCACAATACTTTCTTTGTCCAAGATCCAATAGCAGTAGTCAAATATTCCAAGATCCAGTTTCAGCAAGTCAGAAATAATGGGACATACAACACAGAATGCACAGGAAAGGAATCCAAACTGAGTCTGGAGGAAGTGGGTTACAGAAAGGCAGGTAACACAATAAATCAGCAGGCAGTTAGACGGCTTAGCAGGCAAGTACGGCGTAAATTCTAAGACAACTAAACATATACAAGTAGGAGCAGGAAGGCAAGAGAGGGGTCAGGTGGGCTCCAATATGGAAACCAGAATGGATGAAGCTTGGGAAGTTCTAATAACTAGAAAAACAGAAAAATGTGAGTTAAAAAAAGTAACTAGAGGTGGGGAGTTAGTCAGGGGGGTTCCAGGGATTTCTGTTAGAATGGAAAGTATTCTAAAGTTAAAGGGGATTACATAAAACATGTGATTAGTGTGATGATTAGTGTGGAAGAATCACAACAAAAGTCAAAATTAACAGGGAAATCTACAATACATTAAGCATATTAACGAGCAATCACTTAAACTTTTATTTATAGAAATCAACTTCTTATTATTGTTTTGCACCAGTCACAATGTAGTCCAAACTAAATCCAGTGTAAATTCACTGTGTGGGGTATAGCTTTGTTGCTGGCTCACAGCTAGAAGGTTGTTGGTTCACACCCTGGCTGACCGTGGCCTTTCTGTGTGGGGTAGGTTTGGGGGTAGCCTCATTAATATTTCAGGTTTCCCTGGTTTTAGAATAACAGTAGTGTATACTGAGACCATCAGCACTTAGAGTGAGCAGTTTCCTTCACAGTAATAAGTGTTTGAAGACCACTAATGTTTACTTGATTACTTATGTACCCAAACTGTAGCAAACAAGCCATACATAGTTTAAACATTTGCATTGATTTTATCACAGTTTGGTAGTTTTATTGTAAGTATTTTTGACTAAACAAAACTCTTCAAAGTATTTTTAGTAACAGATTTAAACAGATTTAGTAACAGGTTCAAAGGAATCTGGCACAAAAGAAGAAACCCAAGTAGCACAGGAGGCCCCTGTATTTAGTTGTCTTTTAGAATTTATGCCGCCATCTCACCTCCTTGTCCTGATTGTATTTCAACTCTCCAGTGCATATTATTTATTACGTTTTTGAGCCATCAGCACCTCTGCTGTAAGTTTTACTTTAAATGTTATTTCTTTTGACCATCTGCTTATTGGCTTCTTTTTTTTGCCTACTAAGTTCTACCACTCTGTCATCATCATTTCCCATTAGTACTTTTCAGTCTTTTCTGTCTCCACATTTGGTTCAAACTAGGACTCCTTACAAAGTGTATGTGCTTTGAATAATGTGGAGAGGATTTATTTTCCTCTGGAGCTTTATTGTATTATTTCGTGAATCTACCATTGTTTATACATTTTGTATCAGGTCAGTGATTAACCTTCTGTTTTTCTGCAGCCAAAAAGAATGTTTTTGTTCATCTCTCGCTCTCATTTTCTCTTTGTACTTTAAAAATATCTGTCCAGATGTGTGATTTTTTTAGACATTTGTTTTAAAAGAAAGAGACTGTTATATTTTAAAATTTTTAGTTAGATAACAATAAAATGCAACTTTTAAAAAATAAGTAAAATAGAAATTTTAAATTACTGATGAAAAAAAGTTTGACTTAAAATATTTTATGAAATAAAAAGCTAATTTTGTTTTTCAAACTTGAAAAACATAGAAAATAAATATTGAAAAAGAATTAAGTAAAACTTTTTAAATATTGAGTAAATAAAATGTTTGGAGTGATTGAGACATCCAGACATTGCAATGTGAAAAGAAAAATCTCAAAAAAGAAAATGACAATTAATTGAAGACATCTTACAAAGTAAAATATTTTCTTTTAAATCCAAATCACAATTAGATAAAACACAGCAGCTCAAACAGATAAAAATCAGCAGTATTAACATCAATACAGAAACATTAAAAGATCAGTTCATGTCATTCTGTATCAGTTTATTTTTGTCTGTTGATCCAGTGAAGCTGATGGAGGCAGGATGATGGTGTAGCGAACAAAAATAATATAATTACATTTAGTCATTTAGCAGATGCTTTTATTCAAGGTGGCAGGCAAGAAAGGACACCAGCGGTTCAGTGTCTTGCCCAAGGACATGTAAGCAGGAGGTGAGCTAAAATGCTGAAGTACTTCTAGAAAAAGTCTTGTTCTACTGGAAAAAACACAATCCTAAAGTGGGAGTCAAACAGCTGACAGTTGATGATTGTCAATCAGTTCTTCATCAAACTAATTTTTAGACCCAGTGTGAAGCAGAGGGTCTGCTAAGACTGTTGAGTTTGACAAAAACACTGTTCAGTGTTTGACTGTAAAAATACAAAATTGCAGAACAGATCCTGGTCCTCTCTTTAGTTTCCTCACTTTGTTCCAATGAGACAGACGTCTGCAGGGTGTTTTCCCAATATCATTAGTCAGTCCTCTTTTGAACTGACTAGTGATACTGTGTTCTTTCACTTCCAGTTTGACTCACGGCTCTTTAAAGGCTCACATCATTGTCACAGCACATATCCATATGTGTAAGAGGATAAAGATCCAGAGAAACAGATGGACCAGTCATGTGCATTAACCACATGTGGGACTCACAGCAAACCTTTGTTTCTGAAATGATTTGGAAACTTCTGTGAATCAACTGTAGGTTTGTGTACTTTGATTCTTGCCATGTACTTTCTTGCTGCGTACTTTCTTGCTTCAGGATGTTTTGAGTGAAGCAGGGCTGTTTTTAGACCAAGCAGAGCTAAATGGTTTTAGGATTCCTCTGCTTTTGTGCTACATTAACTTCACTATTGTACTCAAGTACAGTTTTGTTTGTGTATTTTGTTTGTGTATTTGTGTCCTTACTTTTTAATCTCTATTTTTCAGGAGATTTTTCGCTGCACTCATTTATTTCACAGCTACATAAACTTTTCTGATTAAAAATGAAAATAAAAACAAAGTAATTAGTTTTTAAAATATGACAAACTTAAAGATACCTTGACACATTACATAGTAGTACTACATTAAAGCCTTTTTTAAACTTCCAACTCTGCCAACTTCGGATTTCTTTTGCTGCTTCTCTTATTTTTATATATATATATATATATATATATATATATATATATATATATATATATATATATATATATATATATAATGTCTTTTTTTTGAACAGCAGGAAACATAATGTGATCTACTCTGGAACCTGATTCTATTTCTGGTTGTTTACAGTGGAAAAAGAAAATTTCTGACACACCTGACCGTTTGAGGAAACAAATAGCTCTGAAGAAGTGGAAACAGGTTATACTTGCTAAAATGGCAATTATGTACGTGTAATACCCAAACTAGAACCATAACAAGCAAGTTGAAAATCCTCGAAGGCGTCCTTTTAATGGATCTCTCCGACCATGATTGTTATTGAAGTCATTCCCTTGTTTCGTTTCTTCTACTGCAACTCAACAGGGAAACGCTCAGAGGGAATTTTATACCGAAAGCACTTTATTGTTGGAAAATGTCCTCTGGATTTAATAAACTCCCTCTGCTGAATCCTCTTTAGCTTCAGATTCCCATTGGAAAATATTTGGATGCAAAACGAGGCCTATGGGTTTTGGCCCCTATTATTCCCATTGTAAAGACTTTAGAATGTGATCTCTTTCTGCCCTGCATGAACAGGAGTAACAATTACAGCGAGTAAAACCTGTTTCAGTAATCATGTAACACCTGACTGTTGTCTTTACTGTGTTACTAACATGGTGCTGGAAAGTCCCACAATTCCCACATTGCTAGAACAAACTGATCTGTTTATCTTTGTTTGAGATCTTGAGAAGAGTTCTTAACTAGTTTTGAATTTGTGTAAGGAAATAGATTTTTCTTAAATTCATTTAGCAGGAAAAATTGCTCATAATTATCATCGAATGTGTGGACACATAAGTCATTGTCATTATTTTGTCACAATTGCCAAAAAACATTTTTTGAATCATTTAAGAGCTTACTCTGAGCCTTTCACACCCAAACTGGAAAACTCAAAAACCACTATTATTTGTTATTGTGTACCGTCCTCCAGTCCCTTATTCAGAGTTTCTGATTCTGAATTTTCTGATTTTCTATCTGATTTACTGCTTAGTACAGATAAAGTCATTATAGTGGGTGACATTAACATTCATGTAGATGGTGAAAGTAACTGTCTGAGCACTGCGTTTAATTCATTATTAGATTCAATTGGTTTTTCCCAAAATGTAAATAAACCCACTCACAGTTTTAGTCACACCTTGGACCTTGTCCTTACATATGGCATTGAAACTGATAATGTAATAGTATTTCCTCATAATTCTCTTTTGTCTGACCATTTTCTAATAACATTTGAATTTACAATAACGGACTATACATGAGTTAGGAAAAAATTCCACTACAGCAGACGTTTATCTGAAAATGCTGTGAATACATTTAAAGAAATTCTTTCTTCATCTTTTTCACCACCATGTGTCAATACTATGGTGAGTAGCCATCTTACTCCTGTACAAATTGATTATTTAGTTGACGATTCTGCAGCCTCACTGCGTATGATATTAGATACAGTTTCCCCTCTGAAAAAGAAGGCAGTGAATCAGAGGAGACGAGCTCCATGGTACAATTCACAAATGCACAGCTTAAAGCAGGCGTCACGAAAGTTAAAAAGGAAGTGGCGTTCCACTAATTGAGAAGGATCCTGGTTAGCCATCTTTACAGGAATAATTTGTATGAAGACTTTCAGTCAGGATTTAGAGTTCATCATAGTACAGAAACAGATCTTCTCCTGGCTTCAGATAATGGACTTGTGTCCATACTCGTCTTACTAGACCTTAGTGCCGCATTTGACACCATTGACCACAACATTTTATTACAGAGACTAGAACATGGATTTGGGATTAAAGGAACCACACTGCATTGGTTTAAATCTTATCTGTCAGACATATTCCAACTTGTTCATGTTAATGATGACTCTTCTTTATGCACCAAAGTTAGTTCTGGAGTTCCACAGGGCTCTGTGCTAGGACCAATACTTTTCAATCTTTATATGTCACCTTTAGGCAAAATTATTAGGAAACATTCCATAAAATTCCACTGCTATGCAGAGGATACCCAGCTCTATTTATCTGTGAAACCAGAAGATACTAACCAATTACTCAAACTTGAAGCATGTCTAAAAGACACAAAGACCTGGATGTCCTACAATTTCCTACTTCTAAATTCAGACAAAACTGAAATTATTCTGTTTGGGCCTAAAAAGATGAGAAATATGGTGTCTAACAATATAGTTACTTTAGATGACATAACTTTGGCCTTCAGTACTGCAGTGAGGAACCTTGGAGTTATTTTTGACCAGGATTTGGCGTTTATGTCACATATAACACAAAACTCTAGAAAAGCCTTCTTCCACCTACGGAATATTGCTAAAATTAGAAGCATCCTGTCTCAAATTGATGCCGAAAAACTGGTCCATGCATTTGTTATTTCTAGGTTGGACTACTTTAACTCCCTACTCTTGGGGTGTCCTAATAACTCTCTAAAAAGCCTTGAATTAATCCAAAATGCTGCAGCAAGAGTGCTGACTGGATTAGGGAAGAGAGATCATATTTCACCTTCACTAGCTTCTCTCCATTGGCTTCCCATAAAATGTACAATAGAGTTCAAAACCCTCCTCCTTACATACAAAGCTCTTAATGGTCAAGCTCCATCATATTTAAAAGATCTCATAGTTCTGTATCGCCCGATTAGACCACTTCGATCTCAAAATGCAAGCCTATTTTTGGTTCCCAGAGTTTGAAAAACAGGAATGGGAGGCAGATCCTTTAGCTATCAAGCTCCTCTCCTGTGGAACCAGCTTCCAATCCAAATTTGGGGGGCAGACACCCTCTCTACTTTTAAGACTAGGCTTAAAACTTTCCTTTTTGATAAAGCTTATAGTTAAAACTGCTCACTCAACCTGAACTAGCGCCTACTTAAGATGCTATAGGTTTAGAGTGTTGGGGGCTCCAGCAAGTGCAATGAGCTCCCCTCTTCTTTTTCTTTATACATTTATTTGTCACCACTGTATGCTATTAATATTGTGTCCTACCAACCTGTATAATGTTTTGTTGTTGCTTTTTGTTGTCGTTTTGTTGTTGCTTTTTGTTGTTCTTTTCTTTTCTCCCTTCACTTTCCACTCATCCCAACCAGTCAAGGCAGATGGCCACCCACACTGAGCCTGATTCTGTTGGAGGTTTCTCCCGTTAAAGGGAGTTTTTCCTCTCCATTGTTGCCTAGGGCTTGCTCAAGGGGGATTTGTTGGGTTGCTTCTACATACTTGTGTAGTCTGGACCTTATTCTGTAAAGTGCCTTGAAATATTTTGTTGTAAATTGGCGCTATATAAATAAAGTTGAATTGAAAAAAAAAATGGAATAACTGCACAACCATCTTTACAAACTTCCACATCAAATTGAAGTCATGTTACATCAAAACTAAACTTCAGACATCACACAAACAAGAAGGTAGAGCGGTTGTCCACCAATCTCACAGTTGTTGGTTCAATCCTTGGCTCCTTTGGTCACATGAGGAAGTGTCCTTGAGCAAGACACTGAACCCAGACTTAGTTGCTCCCGGTGAGCATTGGCCAGCTGCATAGCAGCTCCCCCATTAGTGTAGTGTGTTTGTGTGTGTGTGTGTGTGTGTGTGTGAGATTGTGAGTGTGAGTTTGAATGGGTGAATAAGAAGCTGTGTAAAGTGCTTTGAGTGCCAATAGGTAGAAAAGTACTATATAAGTGCAGAACATTTACCATTTACTTTTAAGATGTCTGAGCCTGAAAATTTCTCTTTTGTTGTTAGGGAGGTAAATGTCTTTAACATTTTCAGAAACACAATATCATCCTGAAACACAGTCCTTTATCCTTACTGGCAGTCTTAAAGTCAGACTCAATGTGTCTCCATCATGATGTGTGTGCTGGTTTTTAGCATTGTGCCTCCGTCTAGTGGACTGAGTACAAGTGGAGTAGCTGAAATTTGTGTTTCCTCTCAACAGGAAGGTGGAAAGTGTGTATGAGCTGAATTGAGAAGTGAATTCAGCACAATGGATCAACGTGAGGACAGAGATGAGGGAGTCCCTCCCTGTACAAAACCTAAATGTGAGGAACCTGAGAGCCAGACCAAAGCTCAGAGGTGAGATGAGGATCTCTAACTGTTCTTGACTCTTCTCAATGAGAGAGCTCAGATCTAACAATCACTCCACTCTCATTATTGACACTCTGACCTCTGTCTTGGTTCTGTTCAAGACCAGAGAAGCTGGACAGACCAGATTCTGCTGGACCTGGACCTGACCCCAGCTGTGTGTCCTTAAAGAGCAACCGGTCGAAGAATATTATTACTAATTATAATCTAAGTCATTCACCTGATATTATGTAAGTTGTTATTTGTTGTTAATGCATGAAATGATCCAGTGTTATTTGCACATCATTTAAATGAGGTAAAGACATTGAACGGTCATATGTAATGGTACTGACAGTCTGCTTGGCACACAAATACACAGACAGGCAAATTGCATTTTAAGGCCAGGAAACAGTGGGAGCACAGGCCATTATAATCAGTAATTTGAGGCTCCATGTCTCCTGGTCAGCCTCTCTGTCACGGCCGTGAGTCTTATTCTTGTTGCCTTGGTGATTGGTACTTCCCCTCACTCTGTTTTCCTCTCCTCCCCTCTCCTCTCCCTGCCAATCTCCAATTAGTCTCATGCTGCTCACCTGTCATTCCCTGGCAGATCGTCTTTCAAACTGCCCTGGTGAATGATCCGTCTCTGATCCTGAAAATCCACGCCTAAGAGGATAAGGTCTTGTTCTAGTTTGTATTTGTTTTTCTCCTGAGAGTTCCTTCACTAATTTTCAAAGACTCTATTATTCTGTTGCTACTTTGTTTTGCTCATTGCTTTATGACAGCGTCTGTTTTGATTTGTAGTACCAGTTATTGAACAACTTTTTATTCCCCTCCTACTTGAGTTTTTTTTGTTGTTTTTGGAAGAACCGTTTTTGTGTTTACCTTTTTAGGCAGGGTTTGAGTTGGAGTCCGCTCCCCTGAGCATTTTCTTTTCGTACTTATTTTCTGTTGTCATTTGTTTTGCTACTTTGCTCGAGTCTGCCCGTTTTTGCTCCCGTGGTTGTTTTTTCTGCCAGCTGCTTTTAGTTTATCCCTTCCTCCTTTTCTGGTCTCCTGCCCTACCTGGTCTCCACCGTAACTTCAAACCTCCACCCACAGAAAGATCTCTGGTTCTGCCTATTTATTTCCCCGTGCCATAGTTTGTCATTCACCTCTGCCTCTTGTTCCTCGCAGAGTTTCCTACCGTCTTCTGGCCATCTCCGGCCCTGAGTCTCCTTCCCGGTTACCTTAAATAAACTGTTTTGCTTCCCAAGTCCTCTGTGATCTCCTCTCTTTTCTAAATTAATCTTAGCTGCTGTGCACAAATTACAAGCCTCCCCCAGGCTTTAAGTAAAGTACCATTTGTCCCAAATACAACTGTTATTACAGTGTGCCATATAAAAATTCGAACTAATGCATATTTACTCTAGAACCGTGCACAGAATTTCCACCTACCAGTGTGTTGTTATGATCCGGTACTCATACTCACTTCCTGTCTTGGACTTTTTATTTTGTATTTTGTTTTATTTTTCTCTACTTCCTTTTACCAGTTCTCTTCTACAGCTTCACTATCACTTCACATCACTCACAATTGTATTCAGCTGTTTCCCTGCCTTCTTAAATTCAGCTCTCCCCTCTTGGTTCTCTGTCAGATCATTGTCTTTGTTATTCATGCAATTCCCCGTCTTGGTTTATTTGGATTAGCGTTGCCCTGTGTTCTTGTTTACCTGTCTCATGGTTTTTGGACTCCTTACCCTGTTCATGCGGACTCTGTTTCCTGTATCTTGGTCTGAGGTTTGATTTGATTGTCATTCTGTGTCTTAGTTGTTTTCTGTGTGTGCGCCTTTCGCCTATGGTTATTTGCTTTCTAGTGTCCCTTTGCCTAGTGTGTTACATTGATTTCTAGTTTGTCCGGTGTTTATTTCCCGGTATCGTTGTTTTAGTTCTCGTTAGATCACTCATTCCCCAATTGGTTTATTAGCCTCATCTTCGTTGGTTTTATGTTTTGTTCTCCTATTGAGATTCTTAGTTTCTATATTCCTGATTTATGTTTAGATTTCTGTGTTTGTATTAGGACCTAGTTTTATGCTTGCCACCCGTTTAATTCATGTTTATCTTCCATTCCGTTTTTCTAGTTTGTCTATTCAGCCCTTGTTAAATTTAGTGCCTATTTCCCCGTAAATTTCTTGTCTCTAGTTTTGCAATCGTCCTTCTGAAATTGTCAGCTTTATCCTCCTCTCCTAGGAGTGAATATTGAATCCCTTTTTTGTCTTTTTTTCTTTATAATTGTTAATAAAGCTTTTCTTATCCTAACCCCCTCTGTCCTTGTTGCACTTGGGTCCACCCTAAATACCAATTCCTGACACATATGCATTTTCTCACACATGGATCTAATGTTTGGCCACCCTATTTAAAATGAATGAGGGGCCCAGGGAGCCCAGATACACTGGAGACTGCTACTCAATTAGTTGCAGTTTAGACGTTGAATCATATTTGAAACTCCTGGCTAAAGATAAACGTAAATACAGTAAGATTATTATTCATGTGGGAGTTAATGACGCCCTATTACGCAAATCGGAGGTCACTAAAATGAACGTTGAATCGGTGTGTAACTTTGCAAAAACAATGTCGGACTCCGTAGTTTTCTCTGGACCCCTGCCAAATCTGACCAGTGACGACATGTACACCCGCATGTCGTCATTCAACCACTGGCTGTCTAAGTGGTGCCCAGCAAACGATGTGGGCTACATAGACAATTGGAAACGTTTTTGGGGAAAACCTGGTTTTATTAGACAACCAAAATAATGACAATCCAGAGTTGAGCCTAGGAATCAGAGATCCAGTCCTACACGCCTCTCTGCAGTATCCTTACAACCGTCACCCCCCCACAACTCCCACATACCTATAGAGACTGTGTCTGTTCCCCGACCAACTAAATTACATAAACTAAAAATGACAACAAGAGGAGTTAATCATGATAACCTAATAAAAGTTAAGACTACTCCTCTTACAGAACAAAACCCCAAAACTATTAAATGTGGATTATTAAATATCAGATCTCTCTCTTCTAAATCTCTGTTAGTAAATGACTTAATAAGCGATCATCAATTCGATTTATTTTGTCTCACTGAAACTTTGTTGCAGCAGGAAGAATATGTCAGTTTAAATGAGTCAACCCCCCCAAGTCATATTATTTATCATGTTCCTAGAAGCACAGGCCGAGGTGGAGGAGTAGCAGCAATCTTCCATTGTAGCTTATCAATAATTCCTAGACCTAAACATAGTTATAACTCATTTGAGAGCCTTAATTCAATTCAATTCAATTCAACTTTATTTATATAGCGCCAATTCACAACAAAGTCATCTCAGGGCACTTTACAGAATAAAGTCAAGATTATAAAGATATATAAAGAGAACCCAACAATTCCCCCTGGAGCAAGCCATAGGCAACAGTGGAGAGGAAAAACTCCCTTTAACGGAAGAAACCTCCAGCAGAACCAGGCTCAGGGTGGACGGCCATCTGCCTCGACCGGTTGGGGTGAGTGGAAAGGCGAGAGAGAAAAGAACAGAGCAACAAAAAGCAACAACAAAACATCGGGCAGATTGGTAGGACCAGTAGCTGCACGCTGGAAGACACACAGCTTCAAAGCCGGGGGACACCTGCAGAAAGGGACAGAGAGAGGGGGACAGAGGAAGACAAAGACAACTACGGGAGAGAGCACACAGAGTTAATGACATACAGTGGTGAGAATTGCGGGGTGAGAGGAGAGGAGAGATGGTCAAGAGGAGGAAAGGAGCTCAGTGCATTGGGGGGTGGGTCCCCCAGCAGTCTAAGCCTATGGCAGCATAACTATAACTAACTATATGCTTTATTAAAGAGGAAGGTTTTAAGCTTAGACTTAAAAGTAGAGAGGGTGTCTGCTTCCCGAATCTGAACTGGGAGCTGGTTCCACAAGAGAGGAGCTTGATAGCTAAAGGCTCTACCTCCCATTCTACTTTTGGAAATTCTGGGAACCACAAGTAGGCCTGCATTCTGAGAGCGAAGTGGTCTACTGGGATGATATGGTGCTATGAGATCTTCTATATATGATGGAGCCTGACCATTCAGAGCTTTATATGTAAGAAGCAGGGTTTTAAATTCTATTCTAAATTTAATGGGAAGCCAATGGAGAGAAGCTAGTGAAGGTGAAATATGATCTCTCTTGCTAGTTCCAGTCAGCACTCTTGCTGCAGCATTTTGGATTAATTGCAGGCTCTTTAGGGAGTTACTGGGGCATCCTGAAAGTAGGGAATTACAGTAGTCCAACCTAGAAGTAACAAATGCATGGACCAGTTTTTCGGCATCACTTTGAGACAGTATGCTCCTAATTTTGGCAATGTTCCGTAGGTGGAAGAAGGCTGTTCTAGAGATTTGTTTTATATGTGACTTAAAGGACAGATCCTGATCAAAAATAACTCCAAGGTTCCTTGCAGTAGTACTGGAGGCCAGACTTATGCCATCTAGGGTAACAATATGGTTGGACATCATATCTCTGATATTTTTGGGCCCAAATACTATGACTTCAGTTTTGTCTGAGTTTAAAAGTAAAAAATTGTGGGACATCCAGGCCTTGATGTCTTGTAGGCATGCTTGAAGCTTTATTAACTGATTATTTTCATCTGGTTCCATAGATAAATATAGCTGGGTATCATCAGCATAACAGTGGAAATTTATGGAGTGTTTTCTAATAATGTTGCCTAAAGGAGACATATATAAAGTAAAAAGTATTGGTCCTAACACAGAGCCTTGTGGAACTCCATAGCTAACCTTTGTGTGCATGGAGGATTCATCATTAACATGAACAAATTGAAATCTATCAGACAGATAGGATTTAAACCAACCTAGTGCAGTTCCTGTAATTCCAATTTCATGTTCCAGTCTCTGTAATAAAATGTTATGATCAATGGTATCAAATGCGGCACTAAGATCTAACAGAACAAGTATAGAGATGAGTCCATTATCTGAGGCCATGAGAAGATCGTTGGTGACTTTTACCAGTGCTGTTTCTGTACTATGATGAACTCTAAATCCTGACTGAAACTCTTCATACAAATTATTCCTATGAAGGTGATCACATAATTGTTTTGCGACTACTTTTTCAATTATTTTAGAAATAAAGGGGAGATTAGATATTGGTCTGTAATTGGCTAAAACACCTGGGTCAAGACAGGGTTTTTTAAGTAATGGTTTAATTACAGCTACCTTATAGGCCTGTGGTACATAGCCTGTTTCTAAAGATAGATTGATGATATCTAATATGAACGTATCTATTAAGGGTAAAGCTTCCTTGAGCAGCTTAGTTGGAATAGGGTCTAGCAGACAGGTTGTTGGTTTAGATGAGGTAATAATTGAAGTTAGCTCAGAGAGATCTATGGGTAAAAAGCAGTCTAACAGGGAGTGGGGCCTTATCCATGATTCTAGCACTGCTGTACATGAAGATCTATCTGTAATTTTTGGGGGGAGGATCTGGTGAATACTTTCTCTAATAGCTACAATTTTATTCATAAAGAAGGTCATGAAGTCATTGCTGCTCAAAGTTAAGGGAATAGTAGGCTCAACAGAACTATGGCTCTTAGTCAGCCTGGCTACAGTGCTGAACAGAAACCGGGGGTTGTTCTTGTTTTCTTCTATTAATGATGAATAATATGCTGTTCTGGCATCACTGAGAGCTTTTTTGTACGTTTTTAAACTATTTTTCCAGGCTAAATGAGATTCTTCTAACTTTCTGGAACGCCACTTCCTTTCTAACTTTCGTGTTTCCTGTTTTAAGTTGCGTGTTTGTGAACTATACCATGGAGATCGCCTCTGCTGATTTACTGCCTTCTTTTTTAGAGGGGCAACACTATCGAGTATTGTACGTAGTGAGGCTGCAGAATTGTCAACAAGATAATCTACTTGTGCAGGAGTAACATTAAGGAGACTACTTCCCATTGTATTAACATATGGTGAAGCAAATGATGAAGAAATAATTTCTTTAAATTTGTTGACAGCTTTTTCACTTAAGCATCTGCTATAGTGGAATTTTTCCCTAACTGCTATATAGTCCGTTATTGTAAATTCAAATGTTATTAAAAAATGGTCAGACAGAAGAGAGTTGTGAGAACATATTGTTAAATTATCCGTTTCAATTCCATACGTAAGGACAAGGTCTAACGTGTGACTAAAACAGTGAGTGGGTTTATTTACATTTTGGGAAAAACCAATTGAATCTAATAATGAATTAAACGCAGTGCTCAGGCAGTTACTGTCAGCATCTACATGAATGTTAAAGTCACCCACTATAATGACTTTATCTGTACTAAGCACTAAATCAGCTAGAAAATCAGAAAATTCAATCAAAAACTCTGAATAAGGGACTGGAGGACGGTACACGATAACAAATAATAGTGGTTTTTGAGTTTTCCAGTTTGGGTGTGAAAGGCTAAGAGTAAGGCTCTCAAATGAGTTATAACTATGTTTAGGTCTAGGGTTTATTGATAAGCTACAATGGAAGATTGCTGCAACTCCTCCACCTCGGCCTGTGCTTCTAGGAACATGATAATTAATATGACTTGGGGGGGTTGACTCATTTAGACTGACATATTCTTCCTGCTGCAACCAAGTTTCAGTGAGACAAAATAAATCGAATTGATGATCGCTTATTAAGTCATTTACTAACAGAGATTTAGAAGAGAGAGATCTGATATTTAATAATCCACATTTAATAGTTTTGGGGTTTTGTTCTGTAAGAGGAGTAGTCTTAACTTTTATTAGGTTATTATGATTAACTCCTCTTGTTGTCATTTACTTTATGTAATTTAGGTCGGGGAACAGACACAGTCTCTATAGGTATGTGGGAGTTGTGGGGGGGTGACGGTTGTAAGGACACTGCAGAGAGGCGTGTAGGACTGGATCTCTGCATCCTAGGCTCAACTCTGGATTGTCATACTTTTGGTTGTTTAATAAAACCAGCCATATTTCTGGATAAGAAAGCTGCACCATCTAAAGTAGGATGGATGCCATCTCTCCTAATCAGCCTAGGTTTTCCCCAAAAACGTTTCCAATTGTCTATGTAGCCCACATCGTTTGCTGGACACCACCTAGACAGCCAGCGGTTGAATGACGACATGCGGGTGTACATGTCGTCACTGGTCAGATTTGGCAAGGGACCAGAGAAAATTACGGAGTCCGACATTGTTTTTGCAAAGTTACACACCGATTCAACATTCATTTTAGTGACCTCCGATTTACGTAATCGGGCGTCATTAACTCCCACGTGAATAATAATATTACTGTATTTACGTTTATCCTTAGCCAGGAGTTTCAAATATGATTCAACGTCGCCCGCTCTGGCCCCAGGAAGACATTTGACTACGGCCGCTGGAGTCTCTAACTTCACGTTTCTGACTATGGAGCTGCCAATTACCAGAGTTGGTTTCTCAGCGGGTGTGTCGCTGAGTGGGGAAAATCGATTAGAAACATGAACCGACTGGTGGTGAACCTCGGGCGTCTGTTTAGCATTAGATCTCTTACGAACCGTCACCCAGCCGGACTGGCTTCCCGGCTGCTCGGGAACTGCCGGGGGACAGCTAGCAGGGGCTACGCTAGGTCGGCCCGCACCAGCTACCGGGGCCTGACTAGCGGAGTTGTTTTCCATGGTGCGGAGCCGTGCTTCCAATTCCGTGAGCCTCGCCTCCAAAGCTGCAAAAACCTTACACTTGTTACATATACCATTATCACTAAAGGAGGCAGAGGAAAAACTGAACATGAGACACACCGAGCAAGTGAGAGAAGGAGAGACAGAGGGAGACAGAGAAGCCATTGCTAATGTTTAACTGCTAAGCTAGCGAAGCTAATATAAGTGAAATGTGGAATTTGTAAACTTTAGCTGGTTATGTTTTGCAAAAGCAGGTGCTTGTGCAATACAAGCGTATGTTACGACTAAGTATTAATTCTTGTGTGAAGAAATCACTTATTTAAGTAAAAATAACAGCTACAATTAATCAGTAAACAGTCTTTCGGTAGAAACCCAAGAGTGTGCAGAAACAGGAAGTGACGCAATACGCTTACCGCAAATCTGGAACTCTTACTTACTCTTAGCCTTTCACACCCAAACTGGAAAACTCCAAAACCACTATTATTTGTTATCGTGTACCGTCCTCCAGTCCCTTTATTCAGAGTTTTTGATTGAATTTTCTGATTTTCTATCTGATTTAGTGCTTAGTACAGATAAAGTCATTATAACTGGTGACTTTAACATTCATGTAGATGCAGACTGTAACTGTCTCAACACTGCGTTTAATTCATTATTAGATTCAATTGTTTTTTCCCAAAATTTAACTAAACCCACTCACTGTTTTACTCACACGTTAGACCTTTTCCTTACGTATGGAATTGAAATGGATAATTTAACAATATTTCCTCACAACTCTCTTCTGTCTGACCATTTTTTAATAACATTTGAATTTACAATAACGGACTATACAGCAGTTAGGGAAAAATTCCACTATAGCAGATGCTTAAGTGAAAAAGCTGTCAACAAATTTAAAGAAATTATTTTTTCATCATTTGCTTCACCATATGTTAATACAATTGAAAGTAGTCTCCTTAATGTTACTCGTGCACAAATAGATTATCTTGTTGACAATTCTGCAGCCTCACTACATACAATACTCGATAGTGTTGCCCCTCTGAAAAAGAAGGCAGTAAACCAGCAGAGGTGATCTCCATCGTATAGTTCACAAACACGCAACTTAAAACAGGAAACACAAAAATTGGGAAGGAAGTGGCGTTCCAGAAATTTAGAAGAATCTCATTTAGCCTGGAAAAATAGTTTAAAAATGTACAAAAAAGCTCTCCGTGATGCCAGAACAGCATATTATTCATCATTAATAGAAGAAAACAAGAACAACCCCCGGTTTCTGTTCAGCACTGTAGCCAGGCTGACTAAGAGCCATAGTTCTGTTGAGCCTACTATTCCCTTAACTCTGAGCAGCAATGACTTCATGACCTTCTTTATGAATAAAATTGTAGCTATTAGAGAAAAAATTCACCAGATCCTCCCCCCAAATATTACAGATAGATCTTCATGTACAGCAGTGCTAGAGTCATCAATAAGGCCCCAATCCCTGTTAGACTGCTTTTTACCCACAGATCTCTCTGAGCTAACTTCAATTATTACCTCATCTAAACCACCAACAACTGTCTGCTAGACCCTATTCCAACTAGACTGCTCAAGGAAGCTTTACACTTAATAGATACGTTCGTATTAGATATTAGATCATCAATCTATCTTTAGAAACAGGCTATGTACCACAGGCCTATAAGGTAGCTGTAATTAAACCACTACTTAAAAAAACCTGTCTTGACCCAGGTGTTTTAGATAATTACAGACCAATACCTAATCTCACCTTTATTTTTAAAATAATTGAAAAAGTAGTTGCAAAACAATTATCTGAACGCCTTTTATGACTGTTTTGTTGTTGCTTTTTGTTGATCTGATCTTTTCTCTTTCACTTTCCACTCACCCCAACCGGTCAAGGCAGATGGGCGTCCACCCTGAGCCTGGTTCTGCTGGAGATTTCTTGCGTTAAACTGAGTTTTTCCTCTTCACTGTTGCGTATGGCTTGCTCCAGGAGGAATTGTTGGGTTCTCTTTATACATCTTTATAATCTTGACTTTATTCTCTAAAGTGCCCTGAGATAACTTTGTTGTGAATTGGCGCTATATAAATAAAGTTGAATTGAATTGAATCTGTAACAGAAAAGTGACCACATTCAGATGCATCAGATTAATGGAAAGCAGTGAGTTTCTGTAAGGGGTTATTGAGCTGAAATCTTTAGCCAGCAGCAGATTGAGCTGTTGATTCTCAGTGGAATCAGCAGGACTAGTAAACATTTACTACTGATGGGTTGACTATGGCACAGGAAGGTAGAGTAGTCATATGACGAAGACCAAGACACTTAACCCCAACTTAGTTTCGTTCGGTGAGCGTTGGCCAGCTGCATAGCAGCTCCCCCATCGATGTGTGAGGGTGTGTATGAATGTGAGTGAGAAGCAGTGTAAAGCGCTTTGAGTGCCAATAGGTAGAAAAGCGCTATATAAGTGCAGACCATTTACCATTCACTACAGGGAGTCTTAGATTAACTGTCCACATCCAACTACCCCTTCACAATCCTTGACCATGTGTTTCTCTGTGTGGACAGTGAGCTAATTCTTCCTGATTCCTCCACAGAGTGGACCAGCAGAGCTCAGAGGACCCCAGTGATCAGTCTGCCCAGAACCAGCTGGACTCCATATTTATGGTCTGTACTTGTACAACTACTACTTTTCCATGGATTCTCAATAATCTCCATGCTGTATTTTTTACACCAGTGGGTTGTCAGTCTGTCAACAATGAGTCTGATGTTTGGGTCCATGGTTTTACTTTGATTGTGTTATTCGTGTAGTTTTCTGTTCCAGCTGCTGGAGGACAACATTGTCACTTTTGTGAAGAAGGAGCTAAAGAAGATCCAGAAGAGTCTGAGTCCAGATTACTCAGAATGCGTAGTGAGTAAGAGGAAAGATAAAGAGGTTTTGGGTGGTGAGGATGAAGAACAGAGGAGGAGCAGCAGAGAGGCATTTCTGAATATCACAGTGAACTTCCTGAGGCAAATGAAGCAGCAGGAGCTGGCTGACTGTCTGCAGGGAGGTTAGAGGATTTCTATAAAGATTTAACATGATGGAAGGAGAAAATAGAAACGGTATAAGAGAGGTCTACATTTCCAAACTCTGCTGTAAAGATGCTGTACAAATCTTGGTCAGATCAGAAGCTGTTTGTCCTGAACAGATGATAGATTTACATTTAGTTATTTATGTGATGCTTTTATCAACACCAAACTTACAAGTGAGATATAAGGCAGCAAAAATCTCCATGTCAAGGAGAAAAAATTAAACCAAAGTGCTATGAGAAACAAGTACAAGATAGGAGAGAGAGATTTTTTTTTTCATATTTTACTTTAAGTGCATAGGAAGTTTGTTATTGTTTTAATGTAGGGAGTGAAACTGCTGAGTTTGGTAGGTTCATTCATTATCATGGGACCGCTGAGCTGAGGTGCTTGGTTGCTTGGGATTTTTTGTGTGTTGATGGGAACACCAGATGCCATTCACTGGTATGTTGTCCAGGGTGTTTCAGAAGTCTGAGGTTTATCTAAGGTGGATGTTCATGTCTCCCAGGATGATGAGAGGAGTGTTGTCTTCCGGGAATTAGGACAGCAGCATGTCAAGCTCATTACAAAAGTTATCCAGCTGGTCCAGTGGTCAACAAATCACAATTACATGAACTGTAATAAGCACAGTAATCCTGATGGCATGACATTCAAACAATGACAGACTGGAAAAAACTAGGAATAATATGATACAACTTGCAGAAAACAAAGAACCTGTATACATTTGTTTACATTCTATGATTTAATTTTTCTTTGTTCTTTCAGGTCTTCAAAACAGTGCTTTGGGGTGTGGAAAACAACTCAAGTTTAATCTAAAACAGAAGTTCCAGTGTGTTTTTGAGGGGATCACTAAAGCAGGAAACCCAACCCTCCTGAATCAGATCTACACAGAGCTCTACATCACTGAGGGAGGAAATGAAGGGGTCAATGATGAACATGAGGTCAGACAGATTGAAGCAGCATCCAGGAAACCAGTCAGACCAGAAACAACAATCAGACATGAAGACATCTTTAAAGCCTCACCTGGAAGGGATGGACCAATCAGAACAGTGGTGACAAAGGGAGTAGCTGGCATTGGGAAAACAGTCTTAACACAGAAGTTCACTCTGGACTGGGCCGAAGAAAAAGCCAACCAGGACATACAGTTTACATTTCCATTCACTTTCAGGGAGCTGAATGTGCTGAGAGAGAAAAAGTTCAGCTTTGTGGAGCTTGTTCATCAGTTCTTTAATGAAACCAAAGAAATCTGCTGGTTTGAAGAGTTCCAGGTTGTTTTCATCTTTGATGGTCTGGATGAGTGTCGACTTCCTCTAGACTTCCACAACAACGAGATCCTGACTGACATTACAGTGTCCACCTCAGTGGATGTGCTGCTTACAAACCTCATTAGGGGGAATCTGCTTCCCTCTGCTCACCTCTGGATAACCACACGACCTGCAGCAGCCAATCAGATCCCTCCTGAGTGTGTTGACGTGGTGACAGAGGTGAGAGGGTTCACTGACCCACAGAAGGAGGAGTACTTCAGGAAGAAATTCAGAGAGGAGAGGGCCAGTAGAATCATTTCGCACATTAAGACATCACGAAGCCTCCACATCATGTGCCACATCCCAGTCTTCTGCTGGATCACTGCTACAGTTCTGGAGGATGTGTTGAAAACTAGAGAGGGAGGAGAGCTGCCCAAGACTCTGACTGAGATGTACATCCACTTTGTTGTGGTTCAGTCCAAACTGAAGAATATCAAATATGATGGAGGACCTGAGACAGATTCTCACTGGAGTCCAGAGAGCAGGAAGATGATTGAGTCTCTGGGAAAACTTGCTTTTGAGCAGCTGCAGAAAGGAAACCTGATCTTTTATGAATCAGACCTGACAGAGTGTGGCATGGATGTCAGAGTAGCCTCAGTGTACTCAGGAGTGGTCACACAGATCTTTATAGAGGAGAGAGGACTGTACCAGCACAAGGTGTTCTGCTTTGTTCATCTGAGTGTTCAGGAGTTTCTGGCTGCTCTTCATGTCCATCTGACATTCATCAACTCTGGAGTCAATCTGCTGTCAGAGGAACAGTCAATCTACCGTAAGTCAGAAACAGGAAAAGACAAATATGGAGTGATACTCTTATATCAGAGTGCTGTAGAAAAGGCCTTACAGAGTCCAAATGGACACTTGGACTTGTTTCTCCGCTTCCTCTTGGGTCTTTCACTGCAGCTCAATCAGAAACTGTTTCAAGGTCTCTTTACACAGACAGGAAGTAGCTCAGAGACCAATCAGAAAACAGTCCACTACATCAAGATTAAGATCAGTGAGGGTCTGTCTGCAGAGAAAAGCATTAACCTCTTCCACTGTCTGAATGAACTGAATGATTGTTCTCTAGTGGAGGAGATCCAACAGTACCTCAGATCAGGAAGTCTCTCCACAGATAAACTGTCTCCTGCTCAGTGGTCAGCTCTGGTCTTCATCTTGATGTCATCAGAAAAAGATCTGGATATTTTTGACCTTAAGAAATACTCTGCTTCAGAGGAGGCTCTTCTGAGACTGCTGCCATTGGTCAAAGCCTCCAAGAAAGCTCTGTAAGTAAACAGAAAATTTATTTTGACTGAAGAAAAACACAGAAGAAAAACTAAACTAATTACATGTGTTTTTTTCTTTATATAATTTCCTATTTAGACTGAGTGGCTGTAATCTCTGCATGAGTAGTTGTGAAGCTCTGTCCTCAGTCCTCAAATCCCAGTCCTCTAGTCTAAGAGAGCTGGACCTGAGTAACAACAGTCTGCAGGACTCAGGAGTGCAGGTGTTGTCTGCTGGACTGGAGAGTGCACACTGTAGATTGGAAACTCTCAGGTTAGAATTTATCAGTCATTTCAATTAGCAGATAAACCCCCTACCCTAACATCTAACCGCCTTTTGCTTCAGTGTTGCTTTAAAGGGGGAATATTTACTTACTTAATTCCACAAATGATGTTTAGGACATATTTATGTTTGTGCTATACTTGCATAAAATGGATCTGTCCTAAAAATCAAATTAGCAAAAAAAATAAAAAATAAATAAACATACCCCATATGTTCAAAAAGCCTTTCTCTGTGCTATGTGTCTGCAGACTGTCAGGTTGTTTGATCACAGAGAAGGGCTGGGATTCTCTGGCCTCAGCTCTGAGATCCAACCCCTCCCATCTCAGAGTACTGGACCTGAGCTACAATAATCTAAGTAAAGCAGGAGGAACGCTGCAGTCTGCTGGACTTAAAAAGGCAGACTGGAAACTGGACACTCTCGGGTAATAAATGTATTAGCTTAGTTTAGCTTTTCCGCTTTTCACCAACAGCTAATTTCCATCTGCAGTGTCTACGCTGGTACACACGACAAGCAGTCAAAATACACGTTCAAGAATATAAACTCAAATTACATAACACATAAGTACTCAATAAAATCCTACCTTTCAGTACTACACCCTCCCCTCACCCCTACCACATGCAGACACATATTCATATTAAATTGAAATGTAAGAAAATAGGCACTTTTATTAATGTGTGAATTAATGAATGAATGATATGTGAGGAGCATGTCACGGGTGCAACACAAAACCAGGAAGGTTAAACAAACAAAATGAGGAACAGTAGCCAGGTACAGACAGGCAAAGCTCAAACGACTCTCAGTCATGTTTGTAAATGGTCTGAACTTATATAGCGCTTTGCTTCTTATTCACCCATTCAAACTCACAATCGCACACACACTCATACACTGATGGGGGAGCTGCTATGCAGCTGGCCAACACTCACCGTGAGCAATAAAGTTGGGTTTCAGTGGCTTGCTCAAGGACAATTCGACATGTGACCGAAGGAGCCGGGGATCGAACTGTGAGATTTGTGGACAACCACTCTACCTTCCTGCGCCACAGTCGCCAGCCTGTTTGTGTGTTTAGTCATTGTGTGGGGATGTATTAGTTGAGTATTAGAACAGTGTCTACAGTACAGGGTGTAGCAATGTAACAGTAAGTATGAGATCTGCTGTTAAGATAAAATTTGACTTTATTTATCCCACAAGGGGGAAATATATAATATAAATATTACACAAGAGCACAAAAAAATTAAGTAACAGAAACAACAGTTACTCCCGTAGTAATTATTCACATAACAAACGATACTCCCATTTGTGTATCACTGTATCGATGTGCGATGATCTGAGGACAGAAACTATTCTAATGTCTGGTGGATTTGGGCTCTGTGGTGCCTGCCAGAGGGGAGAAGCTGGTAGAGGTTGTGTTCAGGGTCAGTATTTTCTTCACACACTTCCTGACTTTCATTATGTACGAGTCCTGGAGAGCAGAAAGGTGAGTAGGGCAAGGAAATTTAATTTTATTCTATTTATTGCTCTAATAGCTACTAAGATACAGGTGATAAATAGTTGGGATAATATACAGATAAAGGAATAAACAGTTGGGAAAGTATTAAGGCTGGTTAAGGCGACAGATCTTGTAAAATTTTTAATTAACCGGAAGGGGATCCTGATAATGGATCACAGTGTGGCCTTGTGTAGGGGAGTGTTGAAAATGTACCCTTATAAAGTGAAGGGTTCAGTGTCCATGTGCATTTACATGTCACAGGCGAATAGAGTCTTTGTTCATCTAAAGAAAGTTGATTGATGTTTTTCAAGACATTATCTGAGAGAGGAGGGAGTCCACTCTCCTTCCGCTGGGAGAAAGGTTACAGGTCAGGTTGTCAGGTGTCTGTCTCTGCAGCCTTGTGTGTGTACTACACAATTATTGTGACTTGATCTACTGTGTCGTCCATGACAGGTTAGCAAAGTAATTATTCCCACAGGTCTTGGATAAGAGCATAAAGACATACCTGCAGTTTAGCTACCAGCTAGCCACTCCATACTAGCTTCATGTCCCTCATGGAAAGTCTGAATTCCTTCTTCTTCTTTCGCCATCTAGAAGCTGTAGTTTTTGTGGTTGGCCTGCCATCAGATTTAATTTTGAAATTGTCACTATTAAGGTAGTTAAGTAATTTTTAATTGTTCTTCATAACTCATGTTGCTAATGATGCCAAAAAAAGATGTGAGCAACTGAGGCGCAGGAAGAGAGAGCGGTTGTCTAACAATCTCACAGTTGATGGTTCAATCCCCACCTCCTTCAGTCACATGTCCTTGTGCATTTACCTTGAGCAACACTAAACCCAAACTTAGTTGCTCCCGGTGAGTGTTGGCCAGCTGCATCCCCCATCGGTGTGTGTGTGATTGTGAGCGTGAATGGGTGAATAAGAAGCAGTGTAAAGCACTTTGAGTGGCAATGGGTAGAAAAGCGCTATATAAGTGCAGAACATTTACCAAATAATTGAAATAAAAATTTTCTCACTTTGGGACAAATAAAGCACATACACTATACAATACACTTATAACATGCTGATGACTGGCTTTCCTTGTTTCCTGCTTCCTCTGGTTTCACATTAGTTTGGGTGGTGACAGAGTAAGACTAAAAGCAGGTGTGTGACACCAAAACGGATTTGAACTAGAGAAGTAAAATCTTTTTTGTCCATGTCACCTCCCTGCTCTGTATCATTCCAAGATAAGAATTCCTTTGTTCTTTGCTAAATGTCCATCCCTCCATACAAGCCTTCATTAGAACAGAAGAATGAAACAATGTATGTATAAGAGTCATGTAATGTCCATGTGTGCATGCTGACAGAGAATGTGCTGGTCCGCCCCCCCTCCCCCCCTTCTTTTCAGGGTGGAGCCTGGTGGAGAACGATGGTTAAGACCAGGTCTGAGGAAGTGTAAGTGTGTTTTTAATTACATTGACAGAAACAAAATGGCAACATTCAACCATCTTCAAACTGTCCCATCATTAAAGCATCAATAAATGAACAGATGATCGATTTATAACTGCAGCTGTTTGTGTCTTGTTCTCTCCATCAGATTTCTGTGAACTCACAATTGACACAAACACAGTGAACAGGAAACTACAACTATCTAATGACAACAGGAAAGTGAATCATGTGGATGAAGATCAGCCATATCCTGATCATCCAGACAGATTTGACCCCTGGAAACAGCTGCTGTGTAGTAATGGTTTGACTGGTCGCTGTTACTGGGAGGTTAAGTGGAGCGGAAGTGTTTTTATATCAGTGAGTTACAGAAAAATCAAAAGGAAAGCAAACAGAGAAGAATGTGAGTTTGGATGGAGCGATCAGTCCTGGAGTGTGGAGTGCAATGATGCTGGTTATTACTGTGTCTGGCACAATATGAAAGGAACAACCATCCCTTCCTCCATCTCTAAAAGAATAGCAGTGTATTTGGACTGTCCTGGTGGCACTCTGTCCTTCTACACAGTCTTCTCTGACAAACTGGTTCACCTCCACACCTTCAACACCACATTCACAGAACCTCTGTATCCTGGATTTGGAGTGTGGTATCACAGGTCGGGTTCTTCAGTGTCTCTCTGTCCTGAGTAATGTACATGTACTTTTTGTCTTGAAATAGTTTAAGGTCAAGTTGAGCATAGTTGATGTGTGCAGTGTGATTCTCCAGGTTATATTTGAGCCTCATCTCTGTAACCACATGGTCAAATGTCTTTGATTCAGTGAGAAATGGACTACAATTTGTCTGTGATGGTCAAATATTCAGAGATGCCATAACATATTAATGAGACATCGTGCAGACAGACAGCTGGAGAAAAAGGGAACTACCTTTACAAAAATAGAATGATCATAGTAATTAACAAGTCTGTGGTACATGAACAGTGGATGGGGAGACATGACGTAATGTTAGGATTGGATGAAGTTATAGATACGGAGGAATCAATCGTATACCACAAGCTGATAATGCCATCTGTAATCCTGTGTCTGTATGGTAATTGAAAGTGGTGGAAAGTAACAAAGTACAACTTTGTTACTAACCAAGTACAAGTACTTTTTTTACTGTACTTACGTATTTTTTTTTTAATTAAGTAGATTTAATTATGGCTACTTTGACTTTTACTTCACTAAATCTAAGATCAAATATCTGCTTTGTACCTCACTTATAAGTCGTTTTGGATAAAAGCGTCTGCTAAATGACTAAATGTAAATATCTCTACTTTTATTACTCTACATTTATCAATTTTATTTTACATTTATCAAAGTCATATTACAATTTACAACACTTAACACATTTTTTTAATGAAAATTGAGAAACACTGTCAGTTTCTCCATCCATGGTTTTATTTCAAAGACTTATTTTACATATAACAGTACTCAAAGTGAGATGGTATGCGGTAATTTTACATTTTGGCTTCTAACTTCTTCTCACTTGACATGAGTACTTTAGAATTAAAACTGAAAATGGCATCAGATCATATAGTTAGTCAGCTTCAACCCATAATTTATGTCTATTACCATTGATTAGTTTATGTCGCCCCAAACATGAAGCAGCACAGGTCCACACAAAAGGACATGGAAAAAATAATAGTTAAGTCCTTTTACTTTTAGTACTTTAAGTAATATAAATCATGTACTTACTTAGGTAGAAATTTCAGCAGTTACTTATACTTTTACTAGAGTACATTATTGTTTATTTGTATTTTTACTTGAGTACTTATTCAACCACTGGTAACTGACAAAGATTACATGGTGGAAAAACGTATTTGGAGTGTCAAAGTGTAAAGTTAACATAAAACCCTATAGGTTTTTGCTGGTTGACACGGATCTTTCAGTTGCTGGCGGAAACTGTCAGTCTGCATCAAGGTTTTTGTTGCATCCAGAAGATCAGAGACCAACAGCATACATCTAGGGTCCATCTAACTAGGCAAGACTGCCATAGGCAGTTAGGTCATTAGGCATGGAGATGAGACTCCAACACGGACGACGGAAACAGATGATGGGATCAAGCTTCAACCAGAGGCTTTCAACAATCAATTTTTACATTTTTGATTTTTACACTCATCAACCAGGCTTATTCTTCAAACACCAAGGAGGTTGTGAGTAGAATGATAGCCAAGATAGGGCATTTCTGACTATTTCTTGTATTTTTGATTATATCATTTTAAATACTTTTATTTGTTTGCTGTTAGCTTTTGCATCTGCTAGTAAGAACTAGCTTACTAGAACTTACTAGTAAAGTAAGAACTAGATCATGTGTGACTAAGTCAGGTTCACTAGATGGCACTAGTCGTTTTAGTGTAGACGCTGAAATTAATATCTCCTAAGCAGCAAAAGTATACTTGCAGCTTAAATATTTTCCACCAACCATTACAACTGTTACTATAAGAAGGAAGCTACCCTTACCCAGTGTGACTTTATTAGTATCTGTAGTTTCAGGCTTATGCAGGTGCTAGTGAACAGGCAGCAGGGGAACATTGGGAAGAAGGTAATGAATAGATGAATGAATTCATTCACCTCAGTCTCGAATAGAAACCTGTTCTGTTCAACCTCAGGCAGGCTAGTCATTGCCATGTTCTTGACAAAAATGCAACTGATCATAAAACACAATAGAACAGAATTGTAATGGAATAGAATAGAACTTTATTGCAGTTTGTATTCATACATTACAGCTCAGGTACACTGGAATGCTTGTGCATTTCTCAGGTCAAGATTTAAACGTGACACCCATTATAAAACAGTAGAAGGGAAGAAATACATTCTAGATTCTAAAATAAAAGAATATAAGAAAATCCCTATATGGATAAATGGCAATATGAATAGAATAAATTAATACTGTACATACAGTCTATAATAATATAGTCCAGCAGACAGCCCACCCTACCCCGTAAGCCAGTGAGACCTCGTAGAAAAGAAATCACATTTATTCTGCCTCAGCATCCTGTCTCTGGTATTGGTCCCAACCAGGAAGTAGAAGAGGAGTCAAATCACAAATGACACCTATATGCTTCTTGGAGCATCTTTTACTGAAATCAGAGGTTCTCACCAGTAACTGGTTTGATTGATTAGCAGTGTATCATGCTGCAGACTCAAAACAGAGCAACAGGAGGCAAAGGACAGTGCTTCTGCTGTCCTCAATGCTGCTGAGAAAAGAACATGAAATTGTGTGTATCTAAAGTAAAAGTGGTTGTTGGGAGCTGGTGTTTAACAAACCACTTGTTTTAATTTATGTAAATCTATGTTGGTTCATGTTTTTCTGTCCAGTGAGTAAAAAGTGATAATATTTTAAGTCTTTATTAAAAAAATAAAAACAAAGAGTTAGTTAGTTGAAACTGAAGCTTGTACCGCCGTTAGCTTCAGCTTGTTGTAAATACAAGGTAAAGAGACGGAGGAGTGGAAATACACCTGCAGCAGGTAAGTAAGCCTGTTAATTTTTTACAGCTGGTTTCTGAAGGAGAAGCTTCAGTTGAAAATTAGTAAACAGAACTACTACTACTCTCCCGTAGTTGTCTTTGTCCTTCTCTGTCCCCCTCTCTCTGTCCCTTTCTGTGGGTGTCCCTGGCTTTAAAGCTGTGTGTCTTCCAGTTTGCAGCTACTGGTCCTACCAATCTGCCCGATGTTTTGTTGTTGCTTTTTGTTGCTCTGTTCTTTTCTCTCTCCCCTTTCCACTCACCCCAACCGGTCGAGGCAGATGGCCATCCACCCTGAGCCTGGTTCTGCTGGAGGTTTCTTCCGTTAAAGGGAGTTTTTCCTCTCCACTGTTGCCTATGGCTTGCTCCAGGGGGAATTGTTGGGTTCTCTTTATACATCTTTATAATCTTGACTTTATTCTGTAAAGTGCCCTGAGATGACTTTGTTGTGAATTGGCGCTATATAAATAAAGTTGAATTGAATTGAATTGAATAGAACTACCGCTATCATCTGACTTTTACAACATGTAATGTCAAATTGGAAATGTAAGAGTGGACAGCACAGGAGCTGGGGGAGTTCTCTAAACACAAGTACAGTTCCTACCATTGTGGTTCTGTCTTAGATTTCTGGATTTGTGTGCATTAACAGGACCTTCCACTGCTGTACCTGCACATTATAAAGTGTAAAAAAAAAATTCAAATATGACAGGGAAATCATAGAGTATTTTATATATATATAATATAAAATCTTTACTGTAGCATTTCATATTGCATTGGATTGGGGTGACTGTAGCTCAGTTGGTAAGGCAGTCGACCATGGACTACAGGGTCAGTGGTTTGATCCCCCTCGCAGCTACATGTCGAAGTGTCCTTGGGCAAAACACTGAACACCCCCGGTGGGTCAGGTGAGCACCTTGCATTGTAGCCTCTGCCATTGGTGTGTGGGTGAATGGGAATCAACATTGTAAAGTGCTTTGGATAAAAGTGCTATATAAGTGACAATTTACTATGTTTTCTCTAACAATTTCCCATATTTATTGAGCTCTAAACAAAGTACATTGACACAGAATAAAAAATGGCTTATTGCTGTTTTTGCTAATTTGCCATGGATGTGTAGTCTCTGGGATAGCAGCCGCCCATCGACCATAAGGTCAGAGTTCACACCCGGCTATCCCCAGTAACATGTTGAAGTGTCCAGGACATGAAATGAACCCCAAAATGCCCATCCTCATCCCAAGCCGTTCAGTGCCAAGACTAATAAAATCGGGGAGGGTTGCCTCACTAATAGCAGCCGGCATACCAAATCAACATGAGGACTAATAATCAGATTTAATTAATCTGTTTCAGATTTAAAAGCTTTTTAATCTCAAATTCTCAAAATCAGGTTAGAGTGACTAGAAAAACAGCACATGTCAAAGTTAAAAAATATTAAATATTTCATATATCTATATATATATATCTATATATATATATTCAAATTTACACATATATTACAATAATAATAGTATGACTGGTATGGCCATCTTTTAATGTAGATTGCCGGATGGTCCTTCTCTACTCAATGTACCATGTTCAGAGATAAAATGCTGTGTTATTTTACATAATGTAATTGCAGTATAGGGTCTGTAAAATCAAAATTAATTTGATAATGCAATTTTACTATAGATGGCATAGGTCTGGCCTCCAGTACTATATTTTTGATCAGGATTTGTCCTTTAACTCACATATAAAACAAATCTCTAGAACAGCCTTCTTCCACCTACGGAACATTGCCAAAATTAAGAGCAACCTGTCTCAAATTGATGCCAAAAAACTAGTCCATGCATTTGTTACCTCTAAGTTGGACTACTGTAATTCCCTACTTTCAGAATGCCCTAGTAACTCCCTAAAGAGCCTGCAATTAATCCAAAATGCTGCAGCAAGTGTGCTGACTGGAGATAGCAAGAGAGATCATATTTCAGCTTCACTAGCTTCTCTCCATTAAATCTAAATTTTAATTTAAAACCCTGCTTCTTACATATAAAGCTCTGAATGGTCAGGCTTCATCATATATAGAAGACCTTATGGTACCATATCATCCCAGTAGACCATTTCAATCTCAGAATGCAGGCCTACTTGTGGTTTCCAGAATTTTCAAAGGTAGAATGGGAGGTAGAGCCTTTAGCTATCAAGCTCCTCTCCTGTGGAACCAGCTCCTAGTTTTGAATCGGGAAGCAGACATGATCTCTACTTTTAAGTGTAGGCTCAAAACATTCCTCTTTGATAAAGATTATAGTTAGTTATAGTTATGCTGCTATAGGCTTAGACTGCTAGGGAAGATTATATTAGCCATAGATCATTCTGTACAAACAACTTCAGATTAATTTTCATGATTAGAGTTAAACAACACTGCCCACCCTAAACAACACTGAGCTACATGTTGGACACACAGTAGCCTATGAGGAAGCTGTGGATTCATAAACTATACAAATTGTAAATTTTTAAAACTCATTTGAGAGCCTTACTCTTACCCTTTCACACCCAAACTGGAAAACTCAACACTGCGTTTAATTTGTTATCAGATTCTTTTTGTTTTACCCAAAATGTAAATAAACTCACTCACGGTTTTAATCACACCCTATACCTTGTCCTCCCCCGGTTTCTTTTCAGCATTGTACCCAGGCTGACCAAGAGCCATAGTTCTGTTGACCATAATATTGCCTTAATTCTTGGCAGCAATGACTTCATGAATTTCTTTATGAATAAAAGTTTAGCTATTAGAGAAAGAATTCACCAGATCCTCCCCTCAAATATTACAGATAGATTTTCACGTACAACAGTGCTAGAATCATCAATAAGACCCCGATCACTCTTAGACTGCTACCCATAGATCTTCAATTATTACCTCATCTAAACTAACAAACTATCTGCTAAAGACCTTATTCCAACTAAACAACAGGCCTATGAGGTAGCTGTAATTAAACCACTACTTAAAAAACCCTGTCCCCAGGTGTCTGTTTCCTCAATCTGAACTGGTTCCACAAGAGAGGTGCTTGATAGCTAAAGGCTCTGCCTCCCATTCTACCTTTGGAAATTCTGGGAATCACAAGTAGGCCTGCACTCTGAGATCGAAGTGGTCTACTGGGATGATATGATGCTATGAGATCTTCTATATATGATGGAGCCTGAACATTCAGAGCTTTATATGTAAGAAGCAGGGTTTTAAATTCTATTCTAAATTTAATAGGAAGCCAATGTAGAGAAACTAGTGAAGGTGAAATATGATCTCTCTTGCTAGTTCCAGTCAGCATTCTTGCTGCAGCATTTTGGATTAATTGCAGGCTCTTTAGGGAGTTACTGCAATACTGAAAGTAGGGAATTACAGTAGTCCAACCTAGAAGTAAAGAATGCGTGGTATAGTTTTTCAGCATCACTTTGAGTGTCTAGGGTGGGCTGCTTGTCACCATTTTTAAGAGTTGGAGCAGGCACATGGCCCAACAGGGCTGCAAACAGGACTGGCAAGGAACGAAAACCCGGTATCAGTCAGAAGGGATGACTGTAGACCAGGCCACAGAACCAATTGCATTCTCCTGTGGCTCCTTGTGTAGATTCGTACTGGAGTGCAGAGGCAGATGATCCGTGCAAGAGGAGGGTGGTCAGACCATCACATTCTCTGCATGCACACATGGACATATATGGCTCTCATACACACATTGTTTGATGCTGGGGTGTTAATAGAGGCTTGTACAGTTCATTCAGAATGTTTTCAGACCCCTGTCCCTTTATTGTATTTTGTTATGTAGCTGTCTGATACTATAGTTGTTTAAAAAAAAATTTTTCTCAGTAATGTACACTCAGAACCCAATAATGACAAAGTGAAAACAGAATTTTAGAAACGTCTGTAAATTTATTAAAAAGACAAAACTGAAATATCACATGTGCTTAAGTATCCAGACCCTTTGCTCACAGCTTTGTTGAAGCACCATTGGCACAAAATACAGTCTCAAGTCTTTTTGGATTATATACAAGTGTTGTACACCTGGACTAGGGGAATTTCTGCCATTCTTCTTTGCAAGTCCTTTCAGTTAGGATGGCTGGGGGCTGTTAGTTGACAGACATTTTCTGTCATGGTCACCAGCTGTACTCTCTGTTTCAGACTTTTATTTTGTAGTCCCCTAGTCCCACTTCCTGTTTTAATAATAATTTCTGCCACTTCACTACACATTAGTCCTGATCCCTTTTACCTGAGCCTCTCTTGGTCGCTATATAAGCTTCATATTAGCTTTTATCGAGTTCCTTCTTCCTGTTGTTGCCATTGCTTAGGTTTGCTACATCTACCACAACAAACAGAAGAACAAGGCTGTAAACAACTACTTTAATGTTGATCTCAATACAACATATTCTAAACAACAAAGACAGTCAGAAAGACTTTGAGCTGACTAGATTTTTATTTTGTTGACATTAACATTAAAGAGAGCCCACAGGAGGCTGTGAGACTGCTGTGTTGTTTTTGAGTCAGATAGACTTTCAGTTGAATCATTTCCTTGTGTTGAGCTTGAGGTGGTAGACGTTTGGATGTCCCTGATGGGACGAGGATTTTCAGCCCTTTCCAGAAGTGTTTCTGTCAGCGCTGGGTGGGTTTCAACTTGTCAGGATTAGGAATGAAGACGGAGTTGTTAGGGGTTGGGTGAAATTAATTTATCTTGAAGACTATCTTGATGCTTCGTCCGTCGACTGGGCGGTTTGGAGTAGAGAGTCAAAGGCATGGCATGTACCGACGCATGTCACTCTGGTTTCCTGATACTGTGTGCTGTCTTCCTACTTAGAAGAAGACATGGTGTCCTTGATTTTAGGTTGATTTCTAATGAGTTTGTTGTAGGAGTGGTCAAGTTTCTGATGCAGTTTTTGATGAAGTGTCAATGGTTCTCCAGTTGATGTTTGCAGGCCGGCCAGTAACAGTGGTTTGAGAGCAGTTGTCCAATCGTTGAGGAGATTCTCCAGATTGAAGACAGCCCCCAGGAGACCCTGAGACAGCTGTATGGAGAGAGACTTACCTTTGAGTTGAGTAGATTTTTGGTGGGATTTTTTTGTGTTAAAACTAAGATTAAAGACAGTCCCCAGGAGGCCCTGAGACAGCTGTGTGGAGAAAGATTTTCGCAGACTGATAGACTTTTGTAGCGGCAAAGACGATTTCCTAATTGCAGTGGTTAAGTTTAACAACAGCCTCCAGGAGGCCCTGAGACAGCTGTGCTGTTTTGGAGTCAACTACATTAGCTTGTGTTGAAATTAACATTAAACACAGCCCCCAGGAGGCCCTGAGACAGCTGTGTGGAGAAAGATTTTCGCAGACTGATAGACTTTTGTTGCGGCAAAGACGATTTCCTAATTGCAGTGGTTAAGTTTAACAACAGCCCCCAGGAGGCCCTGAGACAGCTGTGCTGTTTTGGAGTCAACTACATTAGCTTGTGTTGAAATTAACATTAAACACAGCCCCCAGGAGGCCCTGAGACAGCTGTGTGGAGAAAGATTTTCGCAGACTGATAGACTTTTGTTGCGGCAAAGACGATTTCCTAATTGCAGTGGTTAAGTTTAACAACAGCCCCCAGGAGGCCCTGAGACAGCTGTGCTGTTTTGGAGTCAACTATATTAGCTTGTGTTGAAATTAACATTAAACACAGCCCCCAGGAGGCCCTGAAACAGCGGTGGGGAGAGAGATTTTTTCAGACTGATAGACGTTTGTCGCGGAAAAGACGATTTCCTGATTGCAGTGGTTAAGTTTGACAATTAACATTAAACACAGCCCCCAGGAAGCCCTGAGACAGCTGTGTTGTTTTGGAATCCGATAGACTTTGAGTTGAATAATTTTCTTGTTTTGAGACTGGCATAAAAGACTGTACCCAGGAGGTCCTGAGACAGCTGTTTGTTGAGCTGGTAGATGTTTGGATGCCTCTGATGGGAGGAGGATTGTCGCCTTTTCCATTAGAGTGTTTCTGTCAGCACTGAGTGGGTTCCAACTGGTTGGGATTAGGCATGAAGACGGAGTGGTTAGGGTTAGGGGACGATTAGGGTCAGCGGCATCAGAGGTAGCTGGAGCAATAGTTCCAGAGTCTGGTTAGGGTTAGGCATTAGTTTCGACTGGTTAGGGTTTGGAAAATACACTGGTTGGGGCTAATGTAGTTTAGAGTAGGCAGCCATTTTAGGAGGGAGTCTAGTTTGGGAGACACAGTAGTGTACCTCAGGATCATCGGGTGTTTCGGCCATTACCACTAGACACCCTCACCCGAGGGCGGCCCCGCTGGGGTTGATCAAGTCCCAGGGTGTGTCTCATAGCCAATTAGTTGTTAGTTTAGATCAAGTAACTATTTTATTCATCTATGATTTGACCTTTGACCTCTGACATTTTAGCTTTAGGCCTCATTTTGAAGTTATTCAATTCTAATTCAATATTATCAAATTGAAGGTTTGCTTCTAGTTATTGTAGTTAGGTTTAGCAGTAGGTTTAGCAGTTTTTAATGAGGAGCATTTAGACAATTAATTTTGTCCAGTTGAGATGGTGTGTAATTTAATATCTGCTGTTGGACAGGAGATCTGACCTGGTTTAAGGTTGCTGAAGTTGTAGATTGTTGCATTCCGTGTGTTGTCCAAGTGGAGGGCCGCACTCTTGCTCCTTGTTCAGGTTTGCAGATTGTTTGTTGGCACCGTTAGGTTACTCCAATCTGCCTAGGAAAGATTGAGAAGATAGGTCTCTTCTTCCTCCTCCTGCTCTTCTTCTTTCAGTGAAATGGAGGTCGAGTAAACATCCAGGGAGCTCCAGGACCAGCTGCAGCGAGCTGCTGCCTTCCCGGCTCAACCTCAATGTTCACCCACCCCCTCCCTGGGCACCTCCGAGGGAGGACCAGGACCAGCCGCAGCGAGCTGCTGCCTTCCCAGGTCTCCCAACGGAATAATGGGGTATTCCCTGTGCCCATTCTACTGATTCTAGGGGAAGAGGGGGGCACCCAGGGGGACCAGCCGCAGCGAGCTGCTGCTTTCCAGCCCCCTTGGTAAACAACCCCATCCCCAGCCCAGAGTGTTTCCCCAAGAGGACTACCAGGATCCGCAGTGACTGCCTTTCCCTCATTCCCTAGAGGAAGGAAGCCTCAGTGAACCTCAGGCTGGTTGTTAACACCGCAAGGTTACCCCAGCCTTTGGTGTAACACTGTAAATAAGGCTTCCCATACACCCATTCTAACAACGCAGCCTATAGTAACCCCCCAGAGAAGTATTCCTGGTGGTGGAGCGTGCCTCCAGCTAATGTGGAAGCCCCCACGACCTCGACCAGGCTCCCCTCTACATTAAACGCCTTTCTGCCTACCCAAAGCTAGACTAAAAGGAAATTTAACAAAGTCTTGTCACCAGTAAAGGAGTTGAAGCTGGGATGATGCTGGAGGTTGTTGACGCTCCTTGCAGTCCCATTTAGGCCGCTGAGGACCAGTGTGGAAGTGATTTAGCAAGGCGTTTGGTGTGGTAGCCTGTTTTCACGGTCACCATTCTTGCTCATGGTGTCAATTCACAATCTTTTTAGGTTGTTTTTTTAGGTGAAAGTGGTATCAGTAGAAAGAGGACGTTGAGACAATTGATTTGATACCAATATGATGGGTATTGGACTTGGGGAACTTTGTAAAAAAGTTGAAATCTTGGAAAAATGTAAATAAGGGGGGGTTACCCGTATCTTAGCGGAGATTTACCACTTCCTGTTTCTTTGGGGGCACATCCCTCCATCCTCACAATAGTTGGATATATATATAAGGCACTTTACAGAATAAAGTCCAGACTACACAAGTATGTAGAAGCAACCCAACAAATCCCCCTGGAGCAAGCCCTAGGCAACAGTGGAGAGGAAAAACTCCCTTTAATTGTAGAAACCTCCAGCAGAACCAGGCTCAGGGTGGGCGACCATCTGCCTTGACCGGTTGGGGTGAGTGGAAAGTGGAGAAAGAAAAGAAAAGAGCAATGAAAAGCAACAACAAAACAACAACAAAAATGCAACAACAAGAAAAGCAACAACAATAAAACAACAAAAAAGCAACAACAAAGCATTGTACATGTTGTAGGACACAGAATTAATGGCATACAGTGGTGACAAATAAATGTATAGAGAAAAGCTAGTTCAGGTTGAGTGAGCAGTTTTAACTAGAAGCTTTATCAAAAAGGAAAGTTTTAAGCCTAGTCTTAAAAGTAGAGAGGGTGTCTGCTCCCCGAATTTGGATTGGAAGCTGGTTCCACAGGAGAGGAGCTTGATAGCTAAAGGCTCTGCCTCCCATTCTACTTTTGCAAACTCTGGGAACCACAAGTAGGCCTGTATTTTGGGATCGAAGTGGTCTAATCGGGCGATACAGAACTATGAGATCTTTTAAATATGATGGAGCTGACCATTAAGAGCTTTGTATGTAAGGAGGAGGGTTTTGAACTCTATTCTAGATTTTATGGGAAGCCAATGAAGAGAAGCTAGTGAAAGTGAAATATGATCTCTCTTTCCTAATCCAGTCAGCACTCTTGCTGCAGCATTTTGGATTAATTGAAGGCTTTTTTAGAGAGTTATTAGGACACCCCAGAAGTAGGGAATTAAAGTAGTCCAACCTAGAAGTAACAAATGCATGGACCAGTTTTTCGGCATCACTTTGAGACAGGATGCTTCTAATTTTAGCAATGTTCCGTAGGTGGAAGAAGGCTGTTCTACAGATTTGTCTTATATGTGACATAAACGCCAAATCCTGGTCAAAAATAACTCCAATGTTTCTCACCGCAGTACTGGAGGCCAAAGTTATGTCATCTAAAGTAACTATATTGTTAGACAGCATATTTCTCATGTTTTTAGGCCCAAAGAGGATGATTTTAGTTTTGTCTGAATTTAGAAGTAGGAAATTGTAGGACATCCAGGTCTTTATGTCCTTTAGACATGCTTCAAGTTTGACTAATTGGTTAGTATCTTCTGGTTTCACAGATAAATAGAGCTGGGTATCCTCTGCATAGCAGTGGAAGTTTTAGAATGTTTCCTAATGATTTTGCCTAAAGGTGACATGTACAGATTAAAAAGTATTGGTCCTAACACAGAGCCCTGTGGAACTCCATAGCTAACTTTGGTGCATAAAGAAGAGTCATCATTAACATGAACAAGTTGGAATCTGTCTGACAGATAAGATTTAAATCAATGTAATGCAGTTCCTTTAATCCCAAATCCATGTTCTCGTCTCCGTAATAAAATGTTGTGGTCAATGGTGTAGCTACACTGCCCTCTTGCTGCAGCAAGAGTGCTGACTGGAACTACCAAGAGAGTTTAAAACCCTGCTTCTTACATATAAAACTCTGAATGGTCAGGCTCCATCATATATAGAAGACCTCATAGCACCATATCATCCCAGTAGACCACTTCGCTCTCAGAATGCAGGCCTACTTGTGGTTCCCAGAATTTCCAAAAGTAGAATGGGAGGTAGAGCCTTAAGCTATCAAGCTCCTCTCTTGTGGAACCAGCTCCCAGTTCAGATTCGGGAAGCAGACACCCTCTCTACTTTTAAGTCTAGGCTTAAAACCTTCCTTTTTAATAAAGCATATAGTTAGTTATAGTTATGCTGCCATAGGCTCACCCCGCAATTGTCACCACTGTATGTCATTAACTCTGTGTGTTCTCTCCCGTAGTTGTCTTTGTCCTCCTCTGTCCCCCTCTCTCTGTCCCTTTCTGCAGGAGTCCCCCAGCTTTGAAGCTGTGTGTCTTCCAGCGTGCAGCTACTGGTCCTACCAATCTGCCCGATGTTTTGTTGTTGCTTTTTGTTGCTCTGTTCTTTTCTTTCTCCCCTTTCCACTCACCCCAACCGGTCGTCCGGATGGTCGTCCACCCTGAGCCTGGTTCTGCTGGAGGTTTCTTCCGTTAAAGGGAGTTTTTCCTCTCCACTGTTGCCTATGGCTTGCTCCAGGGGGAATTGTTGGGTTCTCTTTATATATCTTTATAATCTTGACTTTATTCTGTAAAGTGCCCTGAGATGACTTTGTTGTGAATTAGCGCTATATAAATAAAGTTGAATTGAATTGAATTGAATACACTGGTCCAAAGAAATACTGCTAACGCATCATACAGATGTCTTTTAAGTATTTATTTTCCGCTCTCTCTCTCTCTCTCTCCTCATTTGACACCGTGAAAACTACAAGAAATAAAAGAAAATACAACTTTGAAATGAATGCATGTTTTCCAGTCAAAATCTCTCAGGCTAGTGCTCGTACAAAACCACATCAACATGAATAGAGCATTGTTACCGTGTGCGCCTCTTTAATAAAGTGCAGAATAGTTCTTTTGGGGCCGCGTCTCTTTCCTCAGTATGCACGTTAGCTTGACCCATAATGCCACCGTGATGCCCCTCACCAACTCTAGTCACATGACCCGCCCATCAAAATAAAAGCTTTTACAAGCCCATTCAACTTTGACCAAACATTTTGTATTTCACAAAAATGTATTTACAAATACATTTTAACAGTTGTATGTAATAAAACGATTCTGAACTTATAACAGAAACATAATAATAAACATTTCAATAAACATGTCATTCAGACAGTTACAAATGGTGTCAAATGCGGCACTAAGGTCTAGTAAGACAAGTACGGACACAAGTCCATTATCTGAAGCCAGGAGAAGATCATTAGAGACTTTTACCAGTGCTGTTTCTGTACTGTGATGAGCTCTAAATCCTGACTGAAAGTCTTAATACAAATTATTCCTGTAAAGGTGGTCACATAATTGTTTTGCAACTACTTTTTCAAGGATTTTAGAAATAAACGGGAGATTTGATATTGGTCTATAGTTGGTTAAATCACCGGGATCAAGACAAGGTTTTTTAAGTAATGGTTTGATTACAGCAACTTTATAGGCCTTTGGTACATAGCCAGTTTCTAAAGATAGGTTAATCAAATCTAATATGAACGTGTCTATTAAAGGTAGAACATCTTTAAGCAATTTGGTTGGAACAGGGTCTAAAAGACATGTTGTTAGTTTTGAGGAGGCGATAATTGAACTTAGCTCAGTGAGATCTATGGGTGAAAAGCAGTCTAAGATGGATTGCGGCCTTATTGAGGATTCTAGAGCTGTTGTACATGAAGATATATCTGTAATATTTGTAGGGAGGATCTGGTGAATCTTTTCCCTAATGGCTACAATTTTACTAGTAAAGAAAGTCATAAAGTCATTGCTGCTTAAAGTTAAGGGAATACTAGGCTCAACAGAACTATGGCTCTTAGTCAGCCTGGCTACAGTGCTGAACAGAAACCGGGGGTTGTTCTTGTTTTCCTCTATTAGTGCGGAATAATATGCTGTTCTGGCATCACGGAGAGCTTTTTTGTACATTTTTTAACTGTTTTTCCAGGCTAACTGGGATTCTTCTAAATTAGTGGAACGCCACTTCCTCTTTAACTTTCGTGACGCCTGCTTTAAGCTGTGCATTTGTGAATTGTACCATGGATTTATTTATTTCCTTATTAATCTTATGGTTAATGAGGATGAGTAAACCTTTCTCATTTTTTTGAAGATATTTCTTTGTTGAAATCCATCCTTTTTTAAAAAATTGTAGTGAATGTTGTAGAGGAGGAAAAAATGGAGTAGGGAGAAAAAAGGGGTGGGGTCGAACAGGAAAAGGAATTGGGAGGTACGAATATACCTAGACCCAAAACCCCGACGGGATAGAAGTGTCAATTCTCCCCCCTCCCTCATCACTCCCATGTGGGAGGTCGAAGGAGAGTAGGACAGAGAAAGGAAGCAGAGGTACGAATATACCTGAGACCGCAACCCCGCCGGGATAGGCGTGCTCTGAAACCCACCTCCCTCTCCCATCCCGAGGGGGAAGAGGGAGGTTGGAAGTGCAGGGTGGAAGACAGGAGGTCCTGAGACAGCTGTGCTGTTTTGGAGTCAACTACGTTAGCTTGTGTTGAAATTAACATTAAACACAGCCCCCAGGAGGCCCTGAGAAAGCTGTGCTGTTTTGGAGTCAACTACATTAGCTTGCGTTGAAATTAACATTAAACACAGCCCCCAGGAGGCCCTGAGACAGCGGTTTGGAGAAAGATTTTTGCAGACTGATAGACTTTGTCGCGGTAAAGACGATTTCCTAATTGCAGTGGTTAAGTTTAACAACAGCCCCCAGGAGGCCCTGAGACAGCTGTGCTGTTTTGGAATCAACTACATTAGCTTGTGTTGAAATTAACATTAAACACAGCCCCCAGGAGGCCCTGAGACAGCTGTGTTGGAGAAAGATTTTTGCAGACTGATAGACTTTGTCGCGGTAAATACGTTTTCCTAATTGCAGTGGTTAAGTTTAACAACAGCCCCCAGGAGGCCCTGAGACAGCTATGCTGTTTTGGAATCAACTACATTAGCTTGTGTTGAAATTAACATTAAACACAGGCCCCAGGAGGCCCTGAGACAGCTGTGTTGTTTTGGAATCAGATAGACTTTGAGTTGAATAATTTTCTTGTTTTGAGACTGGCATAAAAGACGGTACCCAGGAGGTCCGGAGACAGCTGTTTGTTGAGCTGGTAGACGTTTGGATGCCTCTGAGGGGAGGAGGATTGTCCGCCTTTTCCAGAAGAGTGTTTCTGTCAGCGCTGAGTGGGCTCCAACTGGTTGGGATTCGGCATGAAGACGGAGTGGTTAGGGGACGATTAGGGTTAGCGGCATCAGGACTAGTTGGAGCAATAGTTCCAGAGTCTGGTTAGGGTTAGGCATTAGTTTCGACTGGTTAGGGTTAGGAAAATACACTGGTTGGGGCTAATGTAGTTTAGAGTAGGCAGCCATTTTAGGAGGGAGTCTAGTTTGGGAGACACATCATCAGTAGTGTACCTCAGGATCATCGGGTGTTTCAGCCATTACCACTAGACACCCTCACCCGAGGGCGGCCCCGCTGGGGTTGATCAAGTCCCAGGGTGTGTATCATAGCCAATTAGTTGTTAGTTTAGATCAAGTAACTATTTTATTCATCTATGATTTGACCTTTGACCTCTGACATTTTAGCTTTAGGCCTCATTTTGAAGTTATTCAATTCTAATTCAATAGAACAACGCTTCTCACTCTGGTTCCCTGATACTGTGTGCTCCCTTCCTAATGAAAAAATGACATTGTGTCCTTGATTTTTGGTTGATTTCTGATGAGTTTGTTGTAGAAGTGGTCAAGTCTCTGATGCAGTTTTTGATGCAGTTTTTGATGAAGTTTCACTGGTTCTCAAGTCGGTGTTTGCAGGCTGGCCAGTAACCATAGTTGAAGAGCAGCTATCCAATTGTTGAGCAGATCCAGATTGAAGAAAAACTAAGAACTAAAGATTAAAGACAGCCCCCAGCAGGCCCTGAGACAGCTGTGCTGTTTTGGAGTCAGATAGACTTTGAGTTGAATAGTTTTTTTGTTCAATATTTTCATCAAACTTTGGTCTTTCATTGCTGTTTTGCTACTTTATTGGTTTGTCAAACATCGTGCTTCATTACTAGTAGACCAGTACCGTTATAGTACTTTGTCACATTTATCTTCTTAGCAAGTGTCATGCATTCTGCTTCTACAGCATTTTTAAGAGCTGTTGATGATATCAAATGCAGCTTACGGCCACACCGCTCTCGAAGCGCCCGATTGGAGGAGGACAGGGGTATGGTCTTTCGGAGAAAGTGTGCTGCAAGAACAGACGTGTTTGTGAGCTGCCGCCCGTTTGGTGTGCATTTTTCGTTTTTGTGGTCATTTATTTGCCTACCTAGTGTAGTGATTTTGAGTTTGCATTTATTGCTTTATAAACCCCCCGGCGGATTGATTCCGCTCGGGGGCGTTTTTCGTTTTCTTGTTTTTGTTTAAATTGTTGTCTAAATATCAAGCCGGCGTGCTCGGCAGCGCGGCTTGTGTATGAGCTTTTCCACCAGCATGAGCGCGGCGGACATTATGGCTGGCGAGAGGAGAAATGTCTGCACCATGCAGAGTTTTAAAGCCCCCAATGCTGGTGCTGGAGAAAGCAGAGACACTACAGAGGGGAAGAGTGCGGGAAAAATTTTGAGAAATAAAGTGGTGGAGAAATACGATGTGCGTATGGAAGTGAGAGGAGCGGCGGCGAGGTTGATGACGGCGGAGACGGAGAGACAACCAAGGAACGAGACGGATCAGAGAGGAGAGGAAAAGGGACGCCACGCGAATAAATATGTAAAAAATCTGACGGTGATGGCGGAGGTTTTGGGAGAAGAGAGGCTGAAAACGTTGGAAGTGATGAGAGCGATGCGCGACATCTGCGGAGGTGTAATTGCCTTCCGGGAGACCGGGATAAATAAATATGAAGTGACTGTTAAGAATGAGGCCGGGAAAAAAAGGTTGTTGGATGGCTTTAAAATTGGACGGGCTGTGGTAATGGTTAAAAATTTGTCGGTGGATGAGCTGGTGGTTTCCTTTTTTAAACCTGCCAGCTTATATCGCGGACAAGGAAATCCTGGAGAAGCTGGATGTGTGGGGAGTGAAAGCGGTGTCTCCCATTAAAAGGCGATTGTGGGCGGGAACGGACATCGCTGATGGCACAAGGTTTGTTAAAGTGAAATTTAATGACACAGTGCAATCCCTCCTGTACTCGACAAAATTTATGACGGCGACTGGACCTGAATATTTCAGAGTGGTGCACAATAACCAAGTTAAGGTTTGCAGAATGTGCTTACAGCCTGGACATGTAGTGAGAGACTGTCCAGAGTTCACCTGTTTTAAATGTGATAAACAGGGACATTATGCTCGTGAATGTGATTCTATGACGCACAGGTGCGAAGCGTGTCATAGCGCTGCTGAGGAATGCGCGTGTATAAATAATTTACCGGAGAGGGATATGAGTGATAGAGAGCCCATCTCTGAGGAAGGGAATAGCGGGGAAGCCTCTGAAGGAGAGTCCAGGGATGAGAGAGAAAATTAACCAGAGGTTGTGGGGATTGAATGGGTCCCAGAAACACAATGTAGCCAGGAGGAGAAAGAGGGGCAAAGTGGCTTCCTCGGCTCTAGTATGGATCATGTAGTTGAGGAGATAGAGACAGTGCTTGAGAGTGAGTTGGGGGCAGTGAGGGTCCCCCAGAGGGACCTGTCTCGGCCTCTATTACTCCACTCGCCTGAGCTCATCCCTCAAAATGAGGCGGTGCCCTCCCCTGTCCCTGCTCCAGCAGGTGTGCTCTCGTTGGGCTCTGCAGGTGACCTCACTGAATCAGACTCAGAGATGGACTTTCATCGAGTTCAAATAGTTAGAAAAAGAGCTCAGGCTGAGCAATCAATAAAGAATGAGGAAGGTAAAATACAAGTAAAAAGATGACAGGTAATATTTGGATTTTTCTGTTCATGCTTATTATTTCTCAAAATTTAAAAGCTTTAAAAAGAGTGGAAAAAATAGAACAGATTTGCAGAGACATGGCATGTGATGCCCTGTGCGTCCAGGAGTGTAGGTGGACTCTGGACATTGTAGAAAAATTAAGAAGGTTCTGGAGAGTTGACTTGTTTCATGCTTCTGCAATGGCTGGAACAGTCGGGGTGGCAATTTTTCTGAGGCAAGGGTCCTTTGAAAAGGTGAAAGAGGTGTTTAAAGATGAGAAGGGTAGGGCAATTATTGTAGATGTGATAATATAATGGTCATGTATATAGATTGCATAATGTGTATGCTCCTAATATAGAGGGAGAAAGAAAGTGCTTCTTCCAGAGCTGCAGGGGGTGGACTACTGATAGGTCAATAATTATTGGGGATATGAATGTGGCTTTATCCAAAATCGATGTTGGGGCTGCTAACAAATTTAAAGAAGACACTAGCAGGGCGGCTATACACGATTGGATAAATGAACGATTTGGCGGATGCTTGGAGGGTGTTGAAGGGTGGCACGGGTGGTTTTTCACGCAGACAAGTTGTGGTGGGTACATTAAAACAGTCGCGTATTGACCTGTGTCTATTAGCCTGGTGACTGAATTAATTGACTGCAAATATATTTTTTGCAGTGAGAGTGATCACGCCTCTGTAAGAGTGACTCTTGTGGCGGAGGGGCCTGTGGTGTTTTAACACTTCCCTCCTAGAAGATCAAGTTTTTAAAGATAAAATGAAGTCTTTTCTCTCTGCTCTATGTGATGAGAGTGAATATGTCGTGGATAGCATTGAGTGGTGGGAGCGCACCAAATTTAAAATTAAAAAGCGTTGTATCGCTCTGAGCAGGGAGAAGAGGCTGAGGGACAAGACAGAGGAGTCTGAGCTGAAACATCATCTAAAAGAGGAGCTTGAGCTTATTGAGGCTGAGTGTGACCGTCCCTTGGATGTCTATCTTGGATTGAGGGAGCAGCTGAGACAGATGAGAGAAAATGCAGACGCGCAATGATCCGCAGCAAAGCACAACACATGTTGAAAGGGGAGCGCTGTACTGCTTTTTTTCTAGGTTTGGAAAAAAGGAAACAGGCAAAAACATACATACCAAAAATAAAAGACCTTGATGGAAACACACATACTGACATAGTAGATATTTTACAAGCAGTACAAGACTACTACACTAATTTGTTTAGCAAAAAACATATCACAAAAGCACAAATGGACACAGTATTAGGCAAAATTGGCTGCTCCCTCAGTCACGAGGATGCGGCTCTGTGTGATGGTGACATTCAGACTGAAGAAGTGAGAGCAGCGATTGGAAGCCTTAATACATCTAAAAGCGCGGGTGTGGATGGTCTCTCAGCTGAGTTTTACCAACATTTCAGTAACATACTGGCTCCCGTCCTCTGCAGGCTATACTCTGCCATGCAGGAGGAGAACAGGTGCGCAGAGTTTTTTTTGAGGGTTGTGATCACTCTAGTTTATAAAAACAAAGGCGCCAGAGAAGACCTGGTAAATTATAGGCCAATTAGTCTGCTCAATACTGACTATAAGATCCTCGCTAAGGTGTTAGGGTTCAGGCTTAAGGTAGTGATTGGCTCGATAGTTGGGCCTACCCAGACTTACAGCATTCCGGGGAGGGATATCGCTGACTGCATTTTGTCAATGAAATTCTAATTGGAGAATTTAATGGCTACAGGAGGTACATACCTTAGTGTAGATCTAGAGAAGGCATTTGACAGAGTGAGTCACGATTTTCTCTTCGAATGTCTGGGGGTTTTGGGTTCGGCCCAACTTTTCGAGGGTGGATGAAGTTACTGTACAGCCGAGCTACTAGTGTCGTGAAGTGCAATGGCTTCCTGACAGATCCCATCCCCTTAGAAAGTGAGACAGGGGTGCCCCCTATCAGCTATGCTCTATGCAATAGTGGCAGAACCTCTAGCACAGTCGATTATATCTGACTCTCAAATAAGTGGGATCATGTCGCCCAGAGGAACTGATTTCAAAATAGCGCAATATGCGGATAATATTAACATCATGGTCAGGGATGGGGACAGTTTGGGAAGGGTTTTGCAACATCTAGATGCATATGAGCAAGCTGCGGGGGCACGGGTAAACAGGGAAAAATCTAGTTTGATCCTGGGGCTTGGTACTGTTCTTGGGGAGGAAGGCCAGAATTTTAAAAGAGGCAGGGCTGAGGTAAAAGTCCTTGGTGTATATTTGGCCTCACAACCAGAAAACAGCAATCGTAGATCCTGGGAAGAGCAGGTTGCGTGGTGTAGATCGAGGCTCAGACTGTGGAGAATGAGGGGATTAGGTTTAAAAGGGAAAAAAGTGGTTCTTGGAAGCAGATGAAGATCGGGTGGAGGACGACGAGCTGGATTTCGCTCTGACCTGTGACGATCAAAATTTTGGTATAGGGTTTTAATTAAGAACATATTCAAAGAACCTACAGAAACACTGCATGGTCTCATCTTTTTCTTACCCGTCCCATCTCTGAAATTTGGTCAAATCTACACAGTAAGTGGCTTCCCCCTGCAGCTTGTCAAACATCGTGCTTCTTTACTAGTACAGTTATAGTACTTTGTTCTTGCAGCATACTTTGTCCGAAAGACCATACCCCTGTCCTCCTCCAGTCAGGTGTTTCCAGAGCGGTGTGGCCGTAAGCTGCATTTGATATCATCAACAGCTCTTAAAAACGCTGGAGAAGCAGAATGCACGACACTTGCTAAGAAGAAGATAAATGTGGAAATGTACAGACGTGTTTCTGAGCTGCCGCCTGTTTGGTGTGCATTTTTCGTTTTTGTGTTAATTTATTTGCCTACCTAGTGTAGTGATTTTGACTTTGCATTTATTGCTTTATAACTATATATTTATTGTGTTTTTCGTCTTTGTTTAATTTTTTGTCTAAATATCAAGCCGGCCTGCTCGGCAGCGCGGCTTGTGTATGAGCTTTTCCAACAGCACGAGCGCGGCAGACATTATGGCTGGTGAAGAAAAAGCAGAGACACTACATAGTGGGGAGAGAAGTTTGAGGAATAAAATGGTGGAGAAATACGATGTGCGTATGGAAGTGAGACGAGCAGCGGCGAGGTTGATGACTGCGGAGACGGAGAGACAACCAAGGAACGAGAGAGACAGGAGAGGAAAAGAGACGCCACGCAAATAAATATGTAAAGAATCTGACGGTGATGGCGGAGGTTTTGGGAGAAGAAAGACGGAAAACGTTGGAAGTGATGAGAGCAATGCGCAACATCTGCTGAGGTCTATATGCCTTCTGGGAGACGGGGATAAATAAATATGAGGTGACTGTTAAGAATGAGGCCGGGAAAAAAAGGTTGTTGGATGGTTTTAAAATTGGACGGGCTGTGGTTATGATCCAAAAAGAAACAAGTGTCCAGAATACAAGAGTCCATGAAACACGCATTCAGCTTTATCTAGAGTCCAGAGTCTACTGTGGAGTTGGTGAGGGTAATAATGACAGCAATGACAACGGTAACAACGAGGATCTGGCAGGGGGAGTAACGGGAAGACTAAACTTAAAATAGAGGAGGGAACAGGTGCAAATCATCAGGGACAAACAAAGCCAAAGCTGGGGAAAAGAACCAAGGCGCAGGAAGTAGGGCGAAGGGGCCACAAAATAAAGGTCCAGAAACAGGAAGTGCACTGAGATCCTGACAGCCTGCTTGTATCGCGGACGAGGAAATCCTGGAGAAGCTGGATGTGTGGGGAGTGAAAGCAGTGTCTCCCAAAAGGCGATTGTGCCCGGGAACAGACATCGCTGATGGCACAAGGTTTTTGAGGTGAAATTTAATGATAAAGTGCAATCCCTCTCGTACTCGACAAAATTCATGACGGCGACTGGACCTGAATATTTTAGAGTGGTGCACAATAATCAAGGTAAGATTTGCAGAATGTGCTTACAGCCCAGACATTCAATTCAATTCAATTCAACTTTATTTATATAGCGCCAATTCACAACAAAGTCATCTCAGGGCACTTTACAGAATAAAGTCAAGATTATAAAGATATATAAAGAGAACTCAACAATTCCCCCTGGAGCAAGCCATAGGCAACAGTGGAGAGGAAAAACTCCCTTTAACGGAAGAAACCTCCAGCAGAACCAGGCTCAGGGTGGACGGCCATCTGCCTCGACCGGTTGGGGTGAGTGGAAAGGCGAGAGAGAAAAGAACAGAGCAACAAAAAGCAACAACAAAACATCGGGCAGATTGGTAGGACCAGTAGCTGCACGCTGGAAGACACACAGCTTCAAAGCCGGGGGACACCTGCAGAAAGGGACAGAGAGAGGGGGACAGAGGAGGACAAAGACAACTACGGGAGAGAACACACAGAGTTAATGACATACAGTGGTGAGAATTGCGGGGTGAGAGGAGAGGAGAGATGGTCAAGAGGAGGAAAGGAGCTCAGTGCATTGGGGGGTGGGTCCCCCAGCAGTCTAAGCCTATGGCAGCATAACTATAACTAACTATATGCTTTATTAAAGAGGAAGGTTTTAAGCTTAGACTTAAAAGTAGAGAGGGTGTCTGCTTCCCGAATCTGAACTGGGAGCTGGTTCCACAAGAGAGGAGCTTGATAGCTAAAGGCTCTACCTCCCATTCTACTTTTGGAAATTCTGGGAACCACAAGTAGGCCTGCATTCTGAGAGCGAAGTGGTCTACTGGGATGATATGGTGCTATGAGGTCTTCTATATATGATGGAGCCTGACCATTCAGAGCTTTATATGTAAGAAGCAGGGTTTTAAATTCTATTCTAAATTTAATGGGAAGCCAATGGAGAGAAGCTAGTGAAGGTGAAATATGATCTCTCTTGCTAGTTCCAGTCAGCACTCTTGCTGCAGCATTTTGGATTAATTGCAGGCTCTTTAGGGAGTTACTGGGGCATCCTGAAAGTAGGGAATTACAGTAGTCCAACCTAGAAGTAACAAATGCATGGACCAGTTTTTCGGCATCACTTTGAGACAGTATGCTCCTAATTTTGGCAATGTTCCGTAGGTGGAAGAAGGCTGTTCTAGAGATTTGTTTTATATGTGACTTAAAGGACAGATCCTGATCAAAAATAACTCCAAGGTTCCTTGCAGTAGTACTGGAGGCCAGACTTATGCCATCTAGGGTAACAATATGGTTGGACATCATATCTCTGATATTTTTGGGCCCAAATACTATGACTTCAGTTTTGTCTGAGTTTAAAAGTAAAAAATTATGGGACATCCAGGCCTTTATGTCTTGTAGGCATGCTTGAAGCTTTATTAACTGATTATTTTCATCTGGTTCCATAGATAAATATAGCTGGGTATCATCAGCATAACAGTGGAAATTTATGGAGTGTTTTCTAATAATGTTGCCTAAAGGAGACATATATAAAGTAAAAAGTATTGGTCCTAACACAGAGCCTTGTGGAACTCCATAGCTAACCTTTGTGTGCATGGAGGATTCATCATTAACATGAACAAATTGAAATCTATCAGACAGATAGGATTTAAACCAACCTAGTGCAGTTCCTGTAATTCCAATTTCATGTTCCAGTCTCTGTAATAAAATGTTATGATCAATGGTATCAAATGCGGCACTAAGATCTAACAGAACAAGTATAGAGATGAGTCCATTATCTGAGGCCATGAGAAGATCGTTGGTGACTTTTACCAGTGCTGTTTCTGTACTATGATGAACTCTAAATCCTGACTGAAACTCTTCATACAAATTATTCCTATGAAGGTGATCACATAATTGTTTTGCGACTACTTTTTCAATTATTTTAGAAATAAAGGGGAGATTAGATATTGGTCTGTAATTGGCTAAAACACCTGGGTCAAGACAGGGTTTTTTAAGTAATGGTTTAATTACAGCTACCTTATAGGCCTGTGGTACATAGCCTGTTTCTAAAGATAGATTGATGATATCTAATATGAACGTATCTATTAAGGGTAAAGCTTCCTTGAGCAGCTTAGTTGGAATAGGGTCTAGCAGACAGGTTGTTGGTTTAGATGAGGTAATAATTGAAGTTAGCTCAGAGAGATCTATGGGTAAAAAGCAGTCTAACAGGGAGTGGGGCCTTATCCATGATTCTAGCACTGCTGTACATGAAGATCTATCTGTAATTTTTGGGGGGAGGATCTGGTGAATACTTTCTCTAATAGCTACAATTTTATTCATAAAGAAGGTCTTGAAGTCATTGCTGCTCAAAGTTAAGGGAATAGTAGGCTCAACAGAACTATGGCTCTTAGTCAGCCTGGCTACAGTGCTGAACAGAAACCGGGGGTTGTTCTTGTTTTCTTCTATTAATGATGAATAATATGCTGTTCTGGCATCACTGAGAGCTTTTTTGTACGTTTTTAAACTATTTTTCCAGGCTAAATGAGATTCTTCTAACTTTCTGGAACGCCACTTCCTTTCTAACTTTCGTGTTTCCTGTTTTAAGTTGCATGTTTGTGAACTATACCATGGAGATCGCCTCTGCTGGTTTACTGCCTTCTTTTTTAGAGGGGCAACACTATCGAGTATTGTACGTAGTGAGGCTGCAGAATTGTCAACAAGATAATCTACTTGTGCAGGAGTAACATTAAGGAGACTACTTCCCATTGTATTAACATATGGTGAAGCAAATGATGAAGAAATAATTTCTTTAAATTTGTTGACAGCTTTTTCACTTAAGCATCTGCTATAGTGGAATTTTTCCCTAACTGCTATATAGTCCGTTATTGTAAATTCAAATGTTATTAAAAAATGGTCAGACAGAAGAGAGTTGTGAGGACATATTGTTAAATTATCCGTTTCAATTCCATACGTAAGGACAAGGTCTAACGTGTGACTAAAACAGTGAGTGGGTTTATTTACATTTTGGGAAAAACCAATTGAATCTAATAATGAATTAAACGCAGTGCTCAGGCAGTTACTGTCAGCATCTACATGAATGTTAAAGTCACCCACTATAATGACTTTATCTGTACTAAGCACTAAATCAGCTAGAAAATCAGAAAATTCAATCAAAAACTCTGAATAAGGGACTGGAGGACGGTACATGATAACAAATAATAGTGGTTTTTGAGTTTTCCAGTTTGGGTGTGAAAGGCTAAGAGTAAGGCTCTCAAATGAGTTATAACTATGTTTAGGTCTAGGGTTTATTGATAAGCTACAATGGAAGATTGCTGCAACTCCTCCACCTCTGCCTGTGCTTCTAGGAACATGATAATTAATATGACTTGGGGGGGTTGACTCATTTAGACTGACATATTCTTCCTGCTGCAACCAAGTTTCAGTGAGACAAAATAAATCGAATTGATGATCGCTTATTAAGTCATTTACTAACAGAGACTTAGAAGAGAGAGATCTGATATTTAATAATCCACATTTAATAGTTTTGGGGTTTTGTTCTGTAAGAGGAGTAGTCTTAACTTTTATTAGGTTATTATGATTAACTCCTCTTGTTGTCATATTTACTTTATGTAATTTAGGTCGGGGAACAGACACAGTCTCTATAGGTATGTGGGAGTTGTGGGGGGTTGACGGTTGTAAGGACACTGCAGAGAGGCGTGTAGGACTGGATCTCTGCATCCTAGGCTCAACTCTGGATTGTCATACTTTTGGTTGTCTAATAAAACCAGCCATATTTCTGGATAAGAAAGCTGCACCATCTAAAGTAGGATGGATGCCATCTCTCCTAATCAGCCTAGGTTTTCCCCAAAAACGTTTCCAATTGTCTATGTAGCCCACATCGTTTGCTGGACACCACCTAGACAGCCAGCGGTTGAATGACGACATGCGGGTGTACATGTCGTCACTGGTCAGATTTGGCAAGGGACCAGAGAAAATTACGGAGTCCGACATTGTTTTTGCAAAGTTACACACCGATTCAACATTCATTTTAGTGACCTCCGATTTACGTAATCGGGCGTCATTAACTCCCAAGACATGTAGTGAGAGACTGCCCAGAGTTCACCTGTTTTAAATGTGATGAACAGGGACATTATGCTCGTGAGTGTGATTCTATGACGCACAGGTGCGAAGCATGCAATAGCCATAGCATAAAGAGGGGCAAAGCGGCTTCCTCGGTTCTAGTATGGATCATGTAGTTGAGGAGATAAAGACAGTGCTTGAGAGTGAGTTGTGGGCAGTGAGGGTCCCCCAGAGGGACCTGCCTCGGCCTGTATTACTCCACTCGCCTGAGCTCATCCCTCAAAATGAGGCGATGCCCTCCCCTGTCCCTGCTCCGGCAGGTGTGCTCTCGTTGGGCTCTGAAAGTGACCTCACTGAATCTGACTCAGAGATGGACTTTCATTAAGTTCAATTAGTTATTCTTCATTGATTGATCAGCCTTAGCTCTTTTTCTGAGGGAGGAAAGCAGAAAAAAGGTAAAATACAAGTAAAAAGATGACAGGTAATATTGGAATCTTTCTTTTCATAATGCTTATTATTTCTCAAAATTTAAATGGTTTGCAAATCTGTTCCAATTTTTCCACTCTTTTTAGAGATACAGATTTGCAGAGACATGGCATGTGATGCCCTGTGCGTCCAGGAGTGTAGGTGGACTTCCGGAGAGGTAACTTGTTTCATGCTTCTGCGACAGATGGAACAGCCGGGGTGGCAATTTTTCTGAGGCAAGGGTCCTTTGAAAAGGTGAAAGAGGTGTTTAAAGATGAGAAGGGTCGGGCAATTATTGTAGATGTGATATATAATACTCACGTATATAGATTGCATAATGTGTATGCTCCTAATATAGAGGGAGAAAGAAAGTGTTTCTTCCAGAGCTGCAGGGGGTGGACTACTGATAGGTCGATAATTATTGGGGATTTGAATGTGACTTAATCCAAAATTGATGTTGGGGCTGGTAATAAAATTTAAAGAAGACACTAGCAGGTCGGCTATACACGATTGGATAAATGAATACGATTTGGCAGATGCTTGGAGGGTGTTGAAGGGTAGAACACGTGGTTTTTCACGCAGACAAGTTGTGGTGGGTACTTTAAAACAGTTGCGTATTGACCTGCGTCTATTAGCAGCGGGCCTCATCACTGAATTAATTTACTGCAAATATATTTTTTGCAGTGAGAGTGATCACACCTCTGTAAGAGTGACTCTTGTGGTGGAGGGGCTGCAGACGAATGGGGGAGTGTGGTGTTTCAACTCCAGTTTGCTTAAAAATGAAACTTTTCGTTCAAAGATGACTGTGTTTCTCTCTACTCCATGAAAGTGAGTTTATTATTGATATAGTAGAGTGGTGGCGCTGCATTGCACTGAGCAGAGAGAGCAGAGCCAGGCAGAGGAGAGAGGATATTGTGCTGAGGGATCGTCTGCAGCGGGTTGATTGATCGAAGCTGGGACTGGCCACGCTTTAGATGAGTATCTGGAGCTGAGGGAGCTGCTTAAACACATTTAAGAGAGGAAGTGTAGAGGTGCAATGATCCGGAGCAAAACTTGTTTTTTGCTGGAAGGGGAGCGCTGCAGTGCCTTCTTCCTTAGATTAAAAAGAAGAAACAAATGCAGACTGCATTTGTTTCTTACATAGCACAAATCACAAGGGTGGATGGAACAAAATGCACGGATTTGGTGGATATTTTACAGGCAGCACAGGATTTTTATACTGATTTATTTCGAAAGGAGGATCTGGATAGGAAATACATGGATGGGGTGATGGGGCAATCAGCTGCTCTCTTGGCTCTGAGGATGTGAGTCACTGTGATGGCAACATCCAGCTGAGTGAAGTTCGAGGGGCAATCGCTGATTTGAATGTTTCAAAAAGCACTGGTGTGGATGGTCTCTCTGCGGCGTTTTATCAGTGTTTCTCCTACCTGCTTGCCCCTGTCCTTTGCAGGCTTTTTGCTGTGATGCAGGAGGAGAAAAGGTGCGCAGACTAATTCTTGAGAGGTGTGATCACTCATGAGTATCTCTTTCAGAGTCTGAGGGCGTTTGGTTTTGGGAGGGTGTTTAGTAACTGGATTGGGCTGTTGTATGGCAGAGCTGCCAGTATGGTGAAATGCAACGGCTCGCTGACTGATCCAGTCCCCCTGGAGCGGTCCATAAGACAGGTGTGCCCCTTTTCAACCATGCTCTATGTCATAGCTGCCGCTCACACTTTCTATTCTTGCAGATTCCTCAATAAATGAGGAAATGAGTTTCGCTCAGTTTGCGGATATAATGGTGAAGGATAAAGCTAGTCTCCGCAGAGTCATGTTACACCTTGAGGAGTATGAGCTGGCTGCAGGGGCAAGAGTGAACAGGGCAAAATCATGTTTGGTTTCTGGCCCGGGAATTGATTTAGGGGAAATGGGCCGGGGCTTTCAGTGGGCTGGCGATGAACTAAGGGTATTGGGAGTATATATAGGACCTAATGCCCTGGCATGCACAAAGAAGACATGGGCAGAGCATCTTGCTGCCTGTAGATCGAGGCTTTTGTTGTGGAAAACAAGGCGCATCAGTCTAAAAGGCAAAGTAATAATAATAAATTTGCTGGTAGTGCCAAAACTTGTCTACGCTATGCAGTTCTGCCCTGTGCTGTGGTATGTCATTGTCTCCCTCTGTAGCATGGTGGATTATTTTTTGTGGAATGGAAGAGCCAATATGGTAGCCCATAGAACTTTAATTGGGCCCCTTAAAAAAGGACGGGTTAAACCTTTGTGATATAAGGATGAAAGTGTTTGTTTTAAGAGTCAAACTTATTAAAAAGGCTTTGAATAGCAAGATACAGAATATATGGGCGGACTACATGTATGATAATATAATGAAACGGGGGAGTTGTGGAATATTTAACTTGTGCAGCTCTGCTTTCAGGTGGCCTGTGCCAGACTCGGACCCTCTATTTCAGTAAGCCACTGAGGCATGGGTCAAGATATTGCCTCAGTTGGAATGCGTATTACGCACAAAAATGGAAATGCTAAATCACCCCTTTTTGGCAATCCACGCCTCGGAGGGCGGGCGATACTCAGAGAGGGGAAGGGTCTGGCATTAATGCGCAGGCCACCTATGAAAAATTAGGGAGTCTAGAATTGATGATAAAGAAAAGATGAGTTCTTAATCTCTGTAATACCGTGGTTAAGAATATACAGAGTACCTGGTTGGAAATGTTGCAAGAAACTTCACAGGATCTGATGGAGACTGACGGGATTGAGTTCTCTCTTGTCTGTGATTCCAAGGGCAGAACTCTTTCTGATCTTCCAACAAAATTCTGGTATTCATATCTAGTATCTCAAATCTTCAAAACACCAACTGCAGAAGCCAAGTGGTTGTGTCTTTTTCCGCAGAGACCAATCTCAACAATCTGGTCTATTTTATATGGCAGGTGGATTCCACCATCAGTAATAAATACAAACTATACGTTGCGTCACAGGAGGACATGTGTATTGGGCAAAGTGGAGGATGAAGATTTTGAAATTTTATTTCTGCACTGCTCAGTTGTAGGGTCTTTGAGAGCTTTTGTCAGGACCCTGCTGTCAGATAAGTGTAGAATGAAAGGGTTAGAAGGGGAACAGTGGGAGTGGATTTAGTGTTTTGGGATACTGGGAAAATCACAGCACTGTAATAACACACTGATTAATTTCCTCCTAAGTTTTGCTAGACATGTATTGTTTTATGCACAAAACTTGGCTTTATATGATGGGAAACATGTGAAAAAGGTGGGGGGTTTTAAGCATATGGTTAAGTTTTATTTGGAAATTTAGTTTTCATATGACAAAGATTGGTTTGTGGCATCTTGAGGGAAAAAACAATGATTTTGTGCAGTCAAAGGGGAAAAGGAAAGAATTCTGGTGTTGGATTTTGGGTAGGGGAGATATGACTGTGTATGATGGATATATAAAGGATTAGAAAAGCAAATTTTTGTCTTGTTTGATTAATTGTAGAGTGAAAAGGTTTTTTACTGCACTATAACTTTATATAACTTTGTTTGTATAAGAAATTCGAGTGCTGGGCCTGTCTGGAGCCAGATAATTTTACTGAATAAGGGAGTGAGGCAGATGGAGAAACGAACAGAGACAGCAAAGGAGCAGCCTGGACGGAGAATGAAGAATGACGGTTTGGCTGCAGATGATAGATAACAGGGAGAACGGGTAAGCACGCGAACAGAGCCGGTTGAGGTGGTGGGAGAAGAGAAAGTTAAGACAATGGAACTGCTGAGAGCAATACGTGATGGAGGCATTGTTGCATTGTGTGAGACGGGGCCGAATAAATATGAGGTGACGGGTCAAGAGCGAAGCTGGAAGGAAAAGACTTTTAGATGGATTTAAAGTGGGTAGAGCAGTGGTGATGGTGAAAACTTTAGTTATTGATGAATTGGTGGCGTTCAGAGTTATTCACAATAATCAGATTACAGTTTTGTGTGATGTGTTTACAGCCTGGGCATATAGTAAGAGATTGCCCAGATTTCACATGCTTTAAATGCAACAAACAGGTTCATTATGCACGTGAGTGTGAGGCCTGGGGGCACAGGTGTGTTGCGTGCCATGCCCCAGCGGAGCAATGTAATTGCCATAATACAGGTGAAGGGGAGGTAGACCGGGACTCAATCTCTGATGATGAGAGAAGTAATCTCAGGCCTGCAGAGGAGCCAGCTCTGGGTAGCGAAATAGAGAGTGAGAACAAGCTTGGAGATGAGGTGGTGACACAGAGTGCTGACTGAAGAGGGCTGGCTAGGCTCAACCCGGCGTGAGCCGAATGAGCCTCACTCTCAAAAAGAAATAGAGTCCACCCCTCGAATACTCACTTCTGATGTAGCCCTGCTGACTTCCCAGGCTAGTAGCGTGGACTCAGATTTAGAAATGGATGTCCAATGGGTAAAACGGGTCAGGAAGAGAGTACAGCAGGGTAAGCCAAGTGGAACTGAGGGCGGGTATAAATATAAAGGTAAGAAATATGCCAAAAAATGACAGGGCTGATTTTTTTCTGGGAATGCTGCTTCTCTCTCAAAATTTAAATGGTCTGAAAAGAATTGAGAAAATTGAACAGCTTTACGGGGAAATGTTGTGTGACATCCTGTGCGTCCAGGAATTCAGGACTTCTGAAACAATAAAAAGCATGAAGTGCTTTTGGAGAGCGGATCTTTTTTATTCCCTCTCCCCAGACAAAACTGCAGGGGTAGCAATTTTTGTAAAGCCTGGATTGTTTGAGAGTGTCATACAAATTTCTAAGGATGATCAGAGAAGGCTACTGGTGATTGATGTACTTGACCAGCGTCAGAGATATAGAATTTTGAATTTATATGGGCCAAATAGTGAAGCTAAGATTTTTCAGGTGCTGTAAAAGATGGACAGTTGATCGCTCGGTCGTGATAGGGGACTGGAATGGGACGCTGGCTAGGATAGATGTGGGTGTCAACAATAAATTTAAGAATCACACTAGTAGGTCGGCTGCGTTTGAATGGATGGAAGAGTGTGACTTGATGTATGCATGGAGAGTATTGAACCCTGGTACCCGTGCGTATTCACGCAGGCAAGTGGTATTGGGCAGGCTAAAACAATCTAGAATAGATTTGTGCTTGCTAGTGACTCTTGACCATCTCTCCTCTCCTCTCATCCCGCAATTCTCACCACTGTATGTCATTAACTCTGTGTGTTCTCTCCCGTAGTTGTCTTTGTCCTCCTCTGTCCCCCTCTCTCTGTCCCTTTCTGCAGGTGTCCCCCGGCTTTGAAGCTGTGTGTCTTCCAGCGTGCAGCTACTGGTCCTACCAATCTGCCCGATGTTTTGTTATTGCTTTTTGTTGCTCTGTTCTTTTCTCTCTCCCCTTTCCACTCACCCCAACCGGTCGAGGCAGATGGCCGTCCACCCTGAGCCTGGTTCTGCTGGAGGTTTCTTCCGTTAAAGGGAGTTTTTCCTCTCCACTGTTGCCTATGGCTTGCTCCAGGGGGAATTGTTGGGTTCTCTTTATATATCTTTATAATCTTGACTTTATTCTGTAAAGTGCCCTGAGATGACTTTGTTGTGAATTGGCGCTATATAAATAAAGTTGAATTGAATTGAAAAGTTGAATTGAATTGGCAGGCTTGGTTACGGTCTTAAATAACTGTAAATATGAGTTTTGCAGTTTGACATCATTGAGTGGTGGGAGCGCACTAAGTTAAAAATCAAGAAGCGCTGCATCGCAATGAGCAGAGAGAAAAGACGAAGACAGAGAAAAGAGAGGAAGATGAGCTGAGGGACCGCCTGAAAAAAGAGCTTGAGTTGATTGAGGCTGGGTGTGGAAATCCTTTGGAGGGGTATCTTGGGCTGAGGGAGCAGTTGAGACAGCTGGATGAGAGAAAATGCAGGGGTGCAATGATCCGCAGCAAAGTACAGCATATGTTGAAAGGTGTACTGCATTTTTTCTGGGAGAAAGAAGAGACAGACCAAAACATACATAAAGGACTCAGAAGGTATCACACATACTGATTCAGTGGATATTTTACAAACCGTGCAAGATTTCTATTCCAATTTGTTTAGTAGGCAAAACATATCACAGATAAAGTTAAATCAAGTACTTGGAAAAATTAGTTGCTCCCTCAGTCATGAGGATGCAGCTTTGTGTGATGGAAACATCCAGTTGGAAGAAGTGAAAGAGGCAATCTTAGCCCTGAATACATCAAGGAGCCTGGGTCGGATGGTCTCTCAGCTGAATTCTATCAGCATTTCAGTTACCTGCTTGCCCCTGTCCTCTGCAGACTGTTCTTTGCCATACAGGAGGAGGGCAGGTGCGCAGAGTCCTTCCTGAGGGGTGTGATCACTAGTGTATAAAAATAAAGGGGAAAAATCTGACCTACCAAACTATACACCAATTAGCCTGCTCAATACTGACTATAGGATCCTGACTAAGGTACTGGGTTTTAGGCTGAAAGGAGTGATCGGCTCGATAATTGGGCCTACCCAGACTTACAGTATTCCTGTGAGGGATATCGCTGACTGCATCCTGTCAACAAAGTTGTCTTCTTAAAACCTAATCATGACAGGGGCCGTATACCTCAGTGTTGATTTGGAGAAGGCATTTGACAGGGTCATTCATGAGTTTCTCTTTGGATGTCTGGGGGTTTTTGGTTTCAACCCACTTTTTCGAGAATGGGTGAATTTGTTGTACAGCCAAGCTACTAGTGTCGTAAAATGTAACGGCTTCTTAACAGATCCTTTCCCCCTAGAGAGATCAGTAAGGCAGGGATGTCCGCTGTCTGCTATGCTGTATGCAATTGTAGCAGAGCCTCTTGCACAATCCATTATAACCGATCCGCTTATCAAGGGGATAACATCTCCCAAAGGTAATGAGTTCAAAATAGCTCAGTATGCGGATGATAAGTATTATGGTTAAGGATAGTAAGAGTCTACAACAGGTGCTAAAGCACCTTGAAGCATATGAGCAGGCGGCGGGAGCGCGAGTTAATAGGAGGAAATCCAGCCTTATTTGTGGCCCTGGGTCTGCTCTAGGGGATGTGGGTCTGAATTTTAAAAGGGGTGAGACTGAGGTCAAGCTACTTGGAGTATATGCTTGTCCTCAGCTGTTGGTCAGCTTCTGCAAAACCTAGGAGGAGAGGCCTCGGGCTGAAGGGAAGAGTGGTCATTATAAACTTCATAATAGTGCCGGGGCTGGTCTATGCCATGCAGGTCTGTCACCTGGCGGGCGATGTACTGTCCGAACTGTGCAGCTCTATCAATGGTTTCTTGTGGAAAGGCAAGGCCTTCAGCATTGGTCATAAGACACTAGTTGGGCCATACGCAAAAGAGGGTCTGAAACTCTGTGATTTGAAAACCAAATTAATATCTTTAAGCCTGAAACTTTTTTAAAAATGGCTGTTTAATAAGACTGATTATATTTGGAAGGACTACATGAACGCAGAGATAAGGAGAAGGGGTGCGTGTGGGGAGTACAATTTATGCAGCGTTGCGCTGGCACGACCTGTGGCAGATGCAGACCAACTTTTCCAAGAGGCCGCTGAGGCGTGGGTTCAGGTCTTGCCACAACTAGAGTGCATCTTGAATTCGAAAGTAGATGTGCTTAAGCAACCAATCTTTGGTAACCCGCGTCTCAGTGGCCGAGAGAGATACCTGGGTGGCCGGGGTGCCTTAAATGAGGTTTTTCACCAAATTGGGGTTGTTCTGGACCAGACAGGGGCTTTAAACCCTCAGGAAGTCCTGAAAAAAGCAAGAAGAACAGGTTTGAACATCAGAAGGGCCTAAGTGTTACATTATATCTATATAGATCTATATCTATATCTATATAGATCTAGATCTATATAGATATATTGCATGTTTACAATGTGTGGTTATGATTATCCCCCTATATTTATAAATATATGTATTTACAATAGGGAAATAGGTCTTGCTGTAAGATTAGATTAGATTCAACTTTATTGTCATTACACATGTACAAGTACAAAGCAACGAAATGCAGTTTAGGTCTAACCAAGAGTGCAATAGCAGCAAAAGCAGGATATCCAGTTATTGCATAAATAAATAAGTTGGTATTGTAAGTGGATATGTACATAAGTAGATATTTAAGGAAAATGGATATATACTTTGGTGAGCTATAAACAGAAGTAAGAATATAACAATAATAAAAAAATAAGGCTATGGTGGGCAGTAGTGCAATCGATATAGTGCAGGTAAATTATGAACAGAGGCTTTAAAGTGATAGTAGTGCAGTGTAATTGTTTTTTTTTTTTTGGTGCAATAGTGACTGTAAATGAACAGTTTGCAGTGCAAATGAACAGTTTGTGGTATGTGTATGTGTAAATAGTCCAGTAGTGCAAATGACATTGGGAAGCGGGGGGGTTATAATGGGGGGTCCAGTACATGAGGGGCAGAGGGATCAGCGGGGTGCAGAGTCCAGTAAAGAGACAGCTCTAAAGAAAAAGCTGTTCTTCAGTCTGCTAGTCCTGGTTTTGAGACACCTGAAGTGCCTGCCGGAGGGCAAGAGAGTGATCAGTCGGGGTGGGATGAGAGGAGTCCTTATAGATGTTGTGAGCTCGACGCAGGCAGCGTTTCCTCTGGACGTCCTCCATGGCTGGAAGAGTAGTCCCTGTGATGCGCTGGGCGGTTTTCACCACCCGCTGCAGTGCCTTGTGCTCTGCAACAGTGCAGCTCCCATACTAGACTGTGAGACAGTTGGTCAGGATACTTCCTATTGCACAGCGATAAAAGTTCACCAGAATATCTGAGGACAGCCGATTCTTCTTTAGTGTCCTCAAGAAGAAGAGGCACTGGTGGGCCTTCTTAAATAGACTGGAGGTGTTTATAGTCCAGGACAGGTCCTCAGATATGTGGATTCCTAGGAACTTGTAACTGGAGACACGCTCAACAGCCGTTCCATTAATTTCAATTCAATTCAATTCAACTTTATTTATATAGCGCCAATTCACAACAAAGTCATCTCAGGGCACTTTACAGAATAAAGTCAAGATTATAAAGATGTATAGAGAGAACCCAACAATTCCCCCTGGAGCAAGCCATAGGCAACAGTGGAGAGGAAAAACTCCCTTTAACGGAAGATACCTCCAGCAGAACCAGGCTCAGGTTGGACGGCCATCTGCCTTGACCGGTTGGGGTGAGTGGAAAGGGGAGAGAAAAAAGAACAGTGCAACAAAAAGCAACAACAAAACATCGGGCAGATTGGTAGGACCAGTAGCTGCACGCTGGAAGACACACAGCTTCAAAGCTGGGGGACACCTGCAGATAGGGACAGAGGAGAACAAAGACAACTAGAGAGAACACACAGAGTTAATGACATACAGTGGTGACAATTGCGGGGTGAGAGGAGAGGAGAGATGGTCAAGAGGAGGAAAGGAGCTTAGTGCATTGGGGGGTGGGTCCCCCAGCAGTCTAAGCCTATGGCAGCATAACTATAACTAACTATATGCTTTATTAAAGAGGAAGGTTTTAAGCTTAGACTTAAAAGTAGAGAGGGTGTCTGCTTCCCGAATCTGAACTGGGAGCTGGTTCCACAAGAGAGGAGCTTGATAGCTAAAGGCTCTACCTCCCATTCTACTTTTGGAAATTCTGGGAACCACAAGTAAGCCTGCATTCTGAGAGCGAAGTGGTCTACTGGGATGATATGGTGCTATAAGGTCTTCTATATATGATGGAGCCTGACCATTCAGAGCTTTATATGTAAGAAGCAGGGTTTTAAATTCTATTCTACATTTAATGGGAAGCCAATGGAGAGAAGCTAGTGAAGGTGAAATATGATCTCTCTTGCTAGTTCCAGTCAGCACTCTTGCTGCAGCATTTTGGATTAATTGCAGGCTCTTTAGGGAGTTACTGGGGCATCCTGAAAGTAGGGAATTACAGTAGTCCAACCTAGAGGTAACAAATGCATGGACCTGTTTTTCGGCATCACTTTGAGACAGGATGCTCCTAATTTTGGTTATGTTCCGTAGGTGGAAGAAGTTTGTTTTAGAGATTTGTTTTATATGCGAGTTAAAGGACATATCCTGATCAAAAATAACTCCAAGGTTCCTTGCAGTAGTTCTGGAGGCCAGACTTATGCCATCTAGTGTAACAATATGGTTGGACATCATATCTCTGAGATTTTTGGGCCCAAATACTATGACTTCAGTTTTGTCTGAGTTTAAAAGTAAAACATTGTGGGACATCCAGGCCTTTATGTCTTGTAGGCATGCTTGAAGCTTTATTAACTGATTATTTTCATCTGGTTCCATAGATAAATATAGCTGGGTATCATCAGCATAACAGTGTAAATTTATGGAGTGTTTTCTAATAATGTTGCCTAAAGGAGACATATATAAAGTAAAAAGTATTGGTCCTAACACAGAGCCTTGTGGAACTCCATAGCTAACCTTTGTGTGCATGGAGGATTCATCATTAACATGAACAAATTGAAATCTATCAGATAGATAAGATTTAAAACAACCTAGTGCAGTTCCTGTAATTCCAATTTCATGTTCCAGTCTCTGTAATAAAATGTTATGATCAATGGTATCAAATGCAGCACTAAGATCTAACAGAACAAGTAAAGAGATGAGTCCAGTGGCCATGAGAGGCCATGAGAAGATCGTTGGTGACTTTTACCAGTGCTGCTTCTGTACTATGATGAACTCTAAATCCTGACTGAAAGTCTTCATACAAATTATTCCTATGAAGGTGATCACATAATTGTTTTGCGACTACTTTTTAAATTATTTTAGAAATAAAGGGGAGATTAGATATTGGTCTGTAATTGGCTAAAACACCTGGGTCAAGACAGGGTTTTTTAAGTAATGGTTTAATTACAGCTACCTTATAGGCCTGTGGTACATAGCCTGTTTCTAAAGATAGATTGATGATATCTAATATGAATGTATCTATTAAGGGTAAAGCTTCCTTGAGCAGCTTAGTAGGAATAGGGTCTAGTAGACAGGTTGTTGGTTTAGATGAGGTAGTAATTGAAGTTAGCTAAGAGCGATCTATGGATAAAAAGCAGTCTAACAGGGATTGGGGGCCTTATCGATGACTCTAGCACTGCTGTACATGAAGATCTATCTGTAATTTTTGGGGGGAGGATCTGGTGAATTCGTTCTCTAATAGCTACAATTTTATTCATAAAGGAAGTCATGAAGTCATTGCTGCTCAAAGTTAAAGGAATATTAGGCGCAACAGAACTATGGCTCTTAGTCAGCCTGGCTACAGTGCTGAACAGAAACCGGGGGTTGTTCTTGTTTTCTTCTATTAATGATGAATAATATGCAGTTCTGGCATCACTGAGACCTTTTTTGTACATTTTTAAACTATTTTTCCAGGCTAAATGAGATTCTTCTAACTTTCTGGAACGCCACTTCCTTTCTAACTTTCGTGTTTCCTGTTTTAAGTTGCGTGTTTGTGAACTATACCATGGAGATCACCTCTGCTGGTTTACTGCCTTCTTTTTCAGAGGGGGAACACTATCGAGTATTGTACGTAGTGAGGCTGCAGAATTGTCAACAAGATAATCTAGTTGTGCAGGAGTAACATTAAGGAGACTACTTTCCATTGTATTAACATATGGTGAAGCAAATGATGAAGAAATAATTTGTTTAAATTTGTTGACAGCTTTTTCACTTAAGCATCTGCTATAGTGGAATTTTTCCCTAACGGCTATATAGTCCGTTATTGTAAATTCAAATGTTATTAAAAATGGTCAGACAGAAGAGAGTAGTTAGGAAATATGGTTAAATTATCCGCTTCAATTCCATACGTAAGGACAAGGTATAACGTGTGACTAAAGCAGTGAGTGGGTTTATTTACATTTTGGGAAAAAACAATTGAATCTAATAATGAATTAAACGCAGTGCTCAGGCAGTTACTGTCAGCATCTACATGAATGTTAAAGTCACCCACTATAATGACTTTATCTGTACTAAGCACTAAATCAGATAGAAAATCAGAAAATTCAATGAAAAACTCTGAATATGGGACTGGAGGACGGTACACGATAACAAATAATAGTGGTTTTTGAGTTTTCCAGTTTGGGTGTGAAAGGCTAAGAGTAAGGCTCTCAAATGAGTTATAACTATGTTTAGGTTTAGGGTTTATTGATAAGCTACAATGGAAGATTGCTGCAACTCCTCCACCTCGGCCTGTGCTTCTAGGAACATGATAATTAATATGACTTGGGGGGGTTGACTCATTTAAACTGACATTTTGTCTCACTGAAACTTGGTTGCAGCAGGAAGAATATAAATCGAATTGATGATCGCTTATTAAGTCATTTACTAACAGAGATTTAGAAGAGAGAGATCTGATATTTAATAATCCACACTTAAAAGTTTTGGGGTTCTGTTCTGTAACAGGAGTAGTCTTAACTTTTATTAGGTTATTATGATTGACTCCTCTTGTTGTCATATTTACTTTATGTAATTTAGGTCGGGGAACAGACACAGTCTCTATAGGTATGTGGGAGTTGTGGGGGGGGTGACGGTTGTAAGGATACTGCAGAGAGGCGTGTAGGACTGGATCTCTGCATCCTAGGCTCAACTCTGGATTGTCATACTTTTGGTTGTTTAATAAAACCAGCCATATTTCTGGATAAGAAAGCTGCACCATCTAAAGTAGGATGGATGCCATCTCTCTTAATCAGTCTAGGTTTTCCCCAAAAACGTTTCCAATTGTCTATGTAGCCCACATCATTTGCTGGACACCACCTAGACAACCAGCGTTTGAATGACGACATGCAGGTGTACATGTCGTCACTGGTCAGATTTGGCAGGGGACCAGAGAAAATAACAGAGTCCGACATTGTTTTTGCAAAGTTACACACCGATTCAACATTCATTTTAGTGACCTCCGATTTGTGTAATCGGCCCGCACCAGCTACCGGGGCCTGACTAGCTGAGTTGTTTTCCATGGTGCGGAACCGTGCTTCCAATTCCGTGAGCCTCGCCTCCAAAGCTGCAAAAACCTTACACTTATTACATATACCATTATCACTGAAGGAGGCAGAGGAAAAACTGAACATGAGACACACCGAGCAAGTGAGAGAAGGAGAAACAGAGGGAGGCAGAGAAGCCATTGCTAATGGATAACTGCTAAGCTAACGAAGCTAATATAAGTGAAATGTGGAATTTGTAAACTTTAGCTGGTTATGTTTTGCAAAAGCAGGTGCTTGTGTAATACAAGCGTATGTTACGACTAAGAAATAATTGATTTCTTCACACAAGAATTAATAAAGTAAAAATAACAGCTACAATTAATCAGTAAACAGTCCTTAGGTAGAAACCCAAGAGTGTGCAGAAACAGGAAGTGACGCAATACGCTTACCGCACGAGCAGCCGATTAATGTGGATGGTGTCATGTGTATTTCTTGACTCTTTCCTGAAGTCCACAATGAGCTCCTTTGTCTTGGATGTGTTAAGGAGCAGGTTATTGTCATTGCATTATGTGGCCAGGTGCTGAATCTCCTCCCTGTAGGCAGTTTCATCATTGTTGCTGATGAGACCAATCACCGTAGTGTCATCTGCGAACTTGATGATGGTGTTAGATCAGTTCACAGGCTTGCAGTCAGAGGTGAATAGGGAGTAGAGGAAGGGGCTCAGTACACAGCCCTGTGGTACACCAGTGTTGATTGTGGTGGTGTTGGAGCAGATTGAGCCGGATCGGACTTGCTGCGGTCTATTGGTCAGGAAGTCCATAATCCAGTTGCAGAGGGAGGGGTTGATGTTGAAAGCTGAGCTGAAATCAACAAACAGCATACGTGCATAAGTGTTCTTATTGTCCAGATGTGTTAGCACAGAGTGCAGTGCCATGGAAAGGCATCCTCTGTTCTCCTATTGTTGCGGTAGGCAAACTGGTGAGAGTCCAGTGTGGATGGCAGAGAGTCCTTCAGGTGCGCCAGGACCAGCCGCTCAAAGCACTTCATGACAATAGGTGTCAGAGCTACAGGGCGGTAGTCATTCAGACACTTTGGGGTTGAGTGTTTTGGCACAGGCACGATGGAGGTGCTTTTGAGCATGTCAGCACAGCTGCTTGAGCAAGAGACAGGTTGAAAATGTCTGTAAAAACCCCAGCGAGCTTCTCAGCACATGCCTTGAGTACGCGACCTGGGATGTTGTCTGGTCCAGCGGCTTTGTGCGCACCAATCCTGCTCAGTGTGCTGCAGACGTGTGTAGTGGAGAGTGAGATTGGAAGGTGGTCAAATGAGGGTTTGAGCTTGATAGCAGTTACTGTGTTGTCTCTCTCAAAGCGCGCATAAAAGTCATTGAGCTTGTTTAAGAAGAGGACATCAGTGGGTGCGGGGGTTAAGTGGGGGGTTTTGTAATCACTGATGGCCTGGATGCCCTGCCACATGCATCGAGGGTCGGAGTTGGAAAAGTGCTCCTCTATCTTTAGCTTGTAGCAGTGCTTGGCCTGTGCATTCCCTGATCTGAAGGCAGTGTTGCGTGCCTTCAACAGGAGTGCACCTCCTTGTTCATCCATGGGTCCTTGGCATCAGCATCCGGGGGAACATAGGCTGCTGTTATAATGTTCGAAGTGAACTCACGCGGCAGATAAAAAGGTCTGCATTTAACCATGAGAAACTGACAGTAACAGAGTTCATGCACCAAGCTTTGTTAATGTAAATGCACAATCCACCACCTCTGGTATTGCCAGAGCCCTCTTGTGTTCTGTCCACCCGGAGTGTGTGGCGTCCTGCCAGCTCGATGGTATTGTCCAGTATGCCGCTGTGTAGCCATGTTTCCGTGAAGATAAAAACATTGCAGTTCGAAAGTCTCTTACTGTATGTGATGTTGAGTCGAATCTCCTCCATTTTGTTCACCAGTGATCATACATTGGCGAGGAAAATGCTGGGTAACGAGAGCCGGTGTGGTGTTAGCTTTAGCTTGGCTCTTATTCCTCCGCGCTGCCCCCGCCTTTGTTTACAATCTCGACAGTGCCTGCGGGCGCTTCCGCCCGGTCGGGTAGATTGAATCGCCTCAGGTGTTCTGGCGATCTCAGGAAGGAGTTGAAGGTTGGCGAGAGAAGAGTCTGGAAATCACAGACCAATATCCAAAAGCTCAAATCTGGTGAACGATGTTATGGTACAGCTGTTCTGCACAAACAGATCCAAGATGAGCAAGAATAGTACCGCAAAATTGCAAAATCTGGAGAGACCCCGGGCCGCCATCTTGTCAGAGATTTAAGTTGTTTGATTTAGTTAAAAGGCAATGCAAACGGTGGACGGATCATCGCTCGGTGCCCCTAATCATCATACCTAATCATCACTCCTAATAATAAATTTAAAGATGACGCTAGTAGGTCGGCTGTATTTTAGTGGATACAGGAGTTTGATATAATAGATGTGTGGAGAGTTTTGAACCCAGGCACCCGTGCATACTCACGTAGAGAAGTGGTGTTGGGCAGGCTAAAACAATCCAGGATTGACCTGTGCTTAGTAGCTTCGGGCTTAGTTAGGGGCTTAAGAGAGTGTGTGTATAATTTTTGTCCCTGGAGTTATCATGCCACCTTTAAGGTGTCTCTGGCAGATGGCAGCATGCGGAGGAATGGGTTAGTGTGTCTGAATGTGGCCCTCCTGGAAGATAAACTCTGTAGTCATCATAGTCTCTGCGGTCATTCCTCGCTGCCCTGTGTGATGAGAGTGGGTTCGCTGTTGACCTTAACGAATGGTAGGAGCGTGCTAAAGTGAAAATTAGGAGGAAATGTATAGCACTGGGCAGGGAGAAAAGGCTGAGAGACAGAATGGAGGAACTGGAGCTGAGGGACCGTATGAGAGAGTAGCTGGAGATGGCTGAGACGGAGAGTGACTGTCCTTTAAATGTTTTCTTGGAGCTGAGAGAACAGCTGAGGGAATTGGATGGGAGGAAATGCAGGGGTGCAATGATCCGCAGTAGGGCACAGCACATGCTGAAAGGGGAGTGCTGTACAGCATTTGTTTTTGGCTTAGAGAAGATGAGGCAGGCAAGAACATATATCTCACAAATAGCAAACACGGACAGAGTGTAGAATGTCCACTATATCGGATTGTACGTTCCCTTCCAAGAGTTTTATACTACACTCTTGTTTTTCTGCAGTGCACAAATGCCATGCACTGGTAACATACAACCGACAGGCATTACTGGACATCACCAACTCACAACACACTGACTTTGCTAGTTTTATACCGCTTGAGCTACAACTCATTGTTCGCTCCCAGAGTCACCACCGTAACCACCCCGGAGGCCATGAAGCACCGGGCTCGAGTGAGTTAGCTGACCCCAGGAGAGCGCTTCGGAGACGGCGACGCAAGCGAGGCAAGAGGGGAGGGCTCCATGCTAGGCTAAAAGCTTGCGCTAGCCGGCCAGCGCTACCGAGTCTCCTGCTAGCGAATGTGCGGTCCCTGGAAAACAAACTGGACGAGCTATGAGCCAGGATTGCAACCCAACGGGAAATCAGAGAGTGCTGCGCACTGATTTTCACCAAGACCTGGCTCTAAGACAAAGTTCCAGTGGATGCAATTCAGCTACAGACTCACTCTGTTCACCGAGGCGATCGAACGGCCGCGTCCGGTAAGGCTAAAGGGGGAGGTGTGTGTGTGTTTGTCAACAACTCGTGGTGTGGGGACATACAAACGGTGGATGAACACTGTTCGCCAGATGTGGAGTTTCTACTGCTGAAGTGCCGTCCTTATTATCTACCGAGGGAATTTACTGCTGTGTTTTTGGCCGCTGTTTACATCCCCCTGCGAGTTAACTCCACGGCAGCACTCAGCAAACTCCATGACGTCATCAGCGCGTTAGAAACGGCTCATCCTGACACTGTTTTTATTGTTGCTGGCGACTTCAACCAGTGTAGTTTACGGACTATATTCCCCAAATACCACCAGCATGTGGACATTCCCACCCGTGATAAGAACACTCTGGACCATGTTTACAGTAACATACGTGGTGCATACAGGGCTGCACCCCGCCCCCACTTCGGACACTCAGACCACATCTCTTTGTTCCTGTACCCTGCTTACAGACAAAGACTGAAACAAACACACCCTGTCACCAAACAGGTTAAACTCTGGACCCCAGAGACCGACAGCACCCTGCAGGACTGTTTTGCTCTGACAGACTGGGATGTGTTTAAAGCTGCAGCCACTCTGGAGGGCTCTTCCATCAGCATACAGGATTATGCTGAGTATGTGACTGGATACATCAGCACTTGTGTTGATAACATCTTGCCCACCATACAAATCAGGAAGTTTCCAAACCAGAAGCCCTGGATAAACAGTCAGGTAGGTCAAATGCTGCGTACTCGCTCTCTTGCATTTAGATCAGGCAATGAGACCGAGTACAAAGCTGCGAAGTACGGACTGAGAAAAGCCATCACAGCGGCCAAGAGGCAGTACAGAGAGAAGCTGGACAGCTTCTACTCTACTGCTGACTCAGGGCGGATGTGGCAAGGCCTGCAGCACATCACAGACTACAGGACCAACACCACCAACATCACCACCTCAACAAACAGCCTGCCAGACGACCTCAACACATTCTACACCCGCTTTCAGGGCCCCAGCTACACTGCAGAGAGGGGGCCCACACACACCTGGACCACTCAACCCCTCTCCCCTACACCAACTGTCTCAACGACCCAGGTACACAAGCTACCCCCGCAAAGCAGCAGGTCCTGACAACATTCCTGGGCGGGCCCTCAGAGCATGTGCCAACGAGCTGGCTGACGTTCTCACCTCCATCTTTAACCTCTCCCTCAGCCAGTGCACTGTTCCTTTGTGCTTCAAGACCACAACCATCGTCCCCCTGCCTAAGAAGAGCCCACCCACCTGCCTGAATGACTACAGGCCAGTGGCACTCACTCCAATCATTATGAAGTGTTTCGAGAGAGTGGTGCTGGCCCACATTCAGAGCAGCATACCTGACACTTTGACCCCCTGCAGTATGCCTAACGGCCCAACAGGTCCACCTCGGATGCCATTGCTGCTGCCATTCACTACTCCCTCCCTCACCTGGAAAATAAGGACACATACCTGAGGATACTTTTCATAGACTACAGCTCCGCCTTCAACACGATCATCCCCCACAAACTCACCCACAAACTGTCCACACTTGGTCTACACCCCACCCTCTGTGACAGACTGAGGCCTGCCAGTCAGGAAGTCTAGGAGCCAGTCAGGATTGGTAACAGGACTTCAGCCAGACTCATCACAAACATTGGCACTCCACAGGGTTGTGTACTCAGCCCCATCCTCTACACCCTGTTCACCTATGACTGTGTTGCCTCCCACAAGGACAACATCATCCTGAAGTTCGCGGACGACACCGCAGTGATAGGATGCATTGCTGGCGGTGATGAGGCAGCCTACAGGAGGGAGGTGGCCAGTCTGGTGTCATGGTGTTGAGACAACAACCTCACCCTCAACACGGACAAGACGAAGGAAATAATAGTGGACATGCGAAAGGAGAGGAGAACGCATCAGCCACTGTTCATCTGGGAGCTTGAAGTGGAGAGGGTGAGCAGCTTTAAATACCTGGGTGTCCACATCACTGAGGACCTCACTTGGACACCTCACGTCACGCAGCTGGTCAAGAAGGCCCAACAGCGGCTGTATTTTTTGAGGAGGCTGAGGAAGTTTGGCATGTCGCCTAAGATCCTCAGAAACTTCTACAGCTGCGTCATTGAGAGTGTCCTGACCAACTGCATCACGGTGTGGTACGGCAGCACTACTGCCATGGACCGTAAACGCCTGCAGAGAGTGCTGAAGACTGCGGTGGTAGATGCTCTGCCACAGGAGAGCTGCGTCCATCCTCAAAGACCCCTCCCACCCCCAACACAGACTGTTCACACTTCTACCCTCAGGACGGAGGTACAGAAGTGTGAAATGCAGGACCTCGAGACTGAAGAACTCTTTCTTCCCCTCTGCCATCAGACTCCTAAACAGCTGACATGTTATGTTCATGGTTGCAAACTCCTAACATAACATAACTGTTTACATGGACACAACTGCTCACGAATCACATTTTGTATTTGCACACAAATTGTTTTTTTCAGAATTGCACTACCGCACTGAGAACGGCACTACCTCACTTTATTGCCTTACTCAGAACTGCACTACCTCACTTTATTGCCTTTTTTAAGAACTGCACTACCTCACCTTTATTGCCTTATTGCTCTTATTTGTTTGCTCTTACTTTTTTTTTTTTTTTTGTATTTTATTTTATTTCTATTTTTTGTAAATTCTCATTTTACTTACTGTGTGACATTTAGAGTGGAGGGCAAAGTAAGAATTTCATTGTACAGGGAAACATGCGTTCTATCTGTGCATATGACAATAAACACTTTGAATCTTTGAATCTTGAATCTTGAATATTAGCTGAGACTTTGGACCAAGTTAAGGATCTGCTTAATCCGGAAGAGGCTGTGGACCCCGATGCTGTGTTCTGTAAGGTCAAAGCAAAATGGTATAATATCAATTGGGGGAAAATTAAGAGCTTTTGTGGCAGGATTTGGCAATGCATGCCACAGACTTGGAAGGAGAGATTGCAAGAGACAAAGGGTGTGCAGGTGGGGGACGGCAGAGTTGAATTCTCTCTTATGTGTGACTTAAAAATTAAGAAATTTGTAGAGCTGCAGCAAAAATTCTGGTATAAGTTGCTTTGTGGTGCAATTTTCAAACAGCCCACGGCCCACTCAGGCCGGGTGCTAATTTTTCCCACACACCCTGTCTCTGGCATCTGGGCTACGTTGCATCAGAAGTCGCTACCCCCTGCAGTTCTGAACTCCAATTACCTTCTGCGCCATAGGAGGGTGCTTTTCTCTGTCGTCCTACACCAGATTAGCAAAGAGAAGTACGCACGAACATGTGCAGTCTGTAAAAGGGAGGAAGAGGATTTTGGCCATTTCATGTTGTATTTCACTGTGACAGAGGTTAGAGAATCGGTGAAGAACTTACTGAATCAGAAATTTAGAGCATGGATACTTCCTGGGGAAGCATGGGATTGGGTGTGGTGCTTTGGGGTGCAGAAAGGACAAACAACAGCAAACTTCTTGCTGAGTGTAGCAAGGCATGTTCTGTACATTGCCAGAAACTATGCCCTTTTTGGGAACAAAATATTAAACAGAGTGATATTCTTTCAGAGCCTAGTGGCAAACTACGTGAAGGTTCTCTTTTCGGCTGACCAAGAGGGTTTTATCCAGAGGTTTTGGGGACATAATGACTAATGTGGTTTGGATAGCCAAGGAGGCTTATGTATTGATTTTGGCTGAACTGAAAGGAATTCTTGTCAGGGGCAATGGGGAGAATTTTTCGGCGGTTGTGACATACATCCCACATTCTGCCCGACCTCCACTAAACAACATTGTCTGTTTTTCTGTCCTTTTTGTACACTCGAGGGTGCACATATACCTCAACATTTCAGGTATTCATGTTGGTTGTTGAGTAATATTTTGATTTACTGCAATTGTTCTTTGAAAACTTCAGCCAAGTATGTCCTCAGTTTTCTGTTCTGTTTGTATGCTGTGCCTTGGTGTTTCAGGTATTCATGTTGGTTGTTGAGTAATATTCTGATATACTGCAATTGTTCTTTTTGAATTGGGGGGAAAATGAAAATATATAATATATATATAAAATATAATATATATGAATAGATAGAGATATACTGCATGTCTACAATGTGAGGTTATGAATATCCCCCTATATTTATAGGTATATGTATATAGAATAGGTAAATAGGTCTTGCTTTAACTTGTTTGATTTCGTTGAAAGGCCTATGAATTTACCGTTTTTTTTTTTTTACCTTTCTTTGTATATATTTTGCTTGGGTTTACGGGCAGCACAAGCTAATGTTACTGCCTACTTTATAGAAATTGTTATATATTTGTCCATCACTCTTTGGTCTTTCATTGCTGTTTTGCTATTTTATTGGTTTGTCAACCATCGTGCTTCTTTACTAGTAGACCAGTACAGTTGTAGTACTTTGTACTTTGCTTCATTTATCTTCTTCTTAGCAAGTATCATGTATTCTGCTTCTCCAGCATTTTTAAGAGCTGTCGATGGTATCAAATGCAGCTTACGAACACACAGCTCTCGAAGCGCCCGATTGGTTGCAGACAGAGGTGTGGTATCTCTCTGGAGCGAGCAGTTACGGACACGTGCATGAACCGTTTGGTGGGCTTTTTTCATTTTGGTTGTGTTTTGGTTTTCATTTACCTATCCAGTATTGGGTTTTTGATTTCATTTATGTCACTAATCCTCCCGCCAGATTATCTCCTACTATGAGATGTTGGGGAGAAACGACAATGCCAGCCAAAATATTGAGAGAGGAGACAAAGGATGGAGTGGGAGGAAACAAGCGCCAGGTCGCGGAGGAGAGAAAGACGACAAATGGTGGACAAGTTTTGTGCTTGTCAACACAGAGGAATAATTCAGCAAAGAGGACAGAGAAAGGAGTGGAATTGGTCGGGGAGCAGCGGCAGATGAGGTCGGAGATTGATGGCATTTGTGTGGGTGGAAAAAAGCAGGAAGAACGGGCGAGGATGCAGACGGAGCTGGGTGGAAGACGGGAGACAACGAAAGAAATGAGGTACGAAAAAGATTTGACTGTATCGGCAGAGGTGGTGGGGGAAGAGAAGGTGAAAACAATGGAGCTGTTACGAGCAATATGCGATGTGTGTGGAGGCATAGTTGCGCTGTGAAGCTGGAAAGAAAAGGCTACTGGATAGATTTAAAGTTGGTAGAGCCTTTGTAATGGTAAAAACTTTAGAAATTGATAAACTGGTGGCATCTTTTTTGAATTTACCAGTGTATATAACGGACGAGGAAATTATTGAAAAACTGGACATGTGGGGAGTGAGAGCGATCTCGCCTATTAAAAGGAGGATGTGGCCCGGGACTGATGTGGGGGACGGTACAAGATACATGAAAGTAAAGTTTAATAAAACTGTGCAGTCACTGCCCTACTCAGCGAATTTCATGACAGCTACTGGTTTCGGAGTATTTCAGGGTAATTCACAATAATCAAGTGTAAGTTTGTCGGATGTGCTTACAACCTGGTCACATCGTGAGGGACTGTCCGGATTTCACATGTTTTAAATGTAATAAACAGGGACATTATGCATGTGAATGTGATGCCAGTACGCACAGATGTACGGAATGTAATAGCTCCATAGAGGAATGCACATGTCAATGGATGGATGTTCAGGAGACAAAGGAGGTTAGGAAACGGTCACAGCAAGATAAATCAGGAAGGAGTGAGGGATGGAATAGAGGCAAAGAGAAAAAACAGCTTAAAAAAGGACCATTTTAATCTGTATTTCCTTGATAATGCTGCTTCAATCCCAAAATCTAAAAGGGTTAACAAACATTTGGAAAATTGAGCAACTCTGTGGAGAAATGGCATGCGACATCTTGTGTGTCCATGAATTCAGGTGGTCAATGGACAAAATAGAGTAAAAGAGCTCCCCTCTCCAAAAAGATTTTATACTGTCTCCTCCGACAAAACTGCTGGAGTCGCAATTTTTGTAAAGCCGGGGGTGTGTTAAAGTATTGGGGAGGTTTTTCGGGATGAACAGGGCAGATTAATTGTTACTGATATTATACACTGTAATAAAAAATAAAGTGAGTATATAGTGGATATCATTGAGTGGTGGGAGCCCACCAAATTTAAAATCAAAAAGCGTTGTCTCAGCTCAGACACCTCTGTCTTTTCCCTCAGCCTCTTCTCCCCTTCTCAGAGCGATACATCATCTAAAAGAGGAGCTTGAGCTTATTGAGGCTTATTGAGGAGTGTGGCCATCACTTGGATGTCTATCTTGGATTGAGGGAGCAGCTGAGACAGTTAGATGAGAGAAAATGCAATGCAGAGGCGCAATGATCCGCAGTAAAACACAACACATGTTGAAAGGGCGCTGTACTGCTTTTTTTCTAGGTTTGGAAAAAAGGAGACAGGCAAAAACATACATACCAGAAATAAATGACCCTGATGGAAACACGCATACTCACATAGTACCACTACACTAATTTGTTTAGCAAACAACATATAACAAAAGCACATATGGATACAGCATTAGGTAAAATTGGCTGCTCCCTCACGAGGATGCGGCTCTGTGTCATGATGACATTCAGATAGAAGAAGTGAGAGCAGCGATTGGAAGCCTTAATACATCTAAAAGCCCGGGTGGGGATGGTCTCTCAGCTGAGGTTTACCAACATTTCAGTAACGTACTGGCCCCCATCCTCTGCAGGCTATACTCTGCCATGCAGGAGGAGAACAGGTGCGCAGAGTCTTTTTTGAGGGGTGTGATCACTCTAGTTTATAAAAACAAAGGCGCCAGAGACGACCTAGCAAATTATAGTCCAATTAGTCTGCTCAATACTGACTATAAATCATCCTCTTTGGGCCTAAAAACATGAGAAATATGCTGTCTAACAATATAGTTACTTTAGATGACATAACTTTGGTCTCTAGTACTACGGTGAGGAACCTTGGAGTTATCTTTGACCAAGATTTGGCGTTTACGTCACATATAAGACAAATCTCTAGAACAGCCTTCTTCCACCTACGGAACATTGCTAAAATTAGAAGCATCCTGTCTCAAAGTGATGCCGAAAAACTGGTCCATGCATTTGTTACTTCTAGGTTGGACTACTGTAATTCCCTACTTCTGGGGTGTCCTAATAACTCTCTAAAAAGCCTTCAATTAATCCAAAATGCTGCAGCAAGAGTGCTGACTGGATTAGGAAAGAGAGATCATATTTCACCTTCACTAGCTTCTCTTCATTGGCTTCCCATAAAATTTAGAATAGAGTTCAAAACCCTGCTTCTTACATACAAAGCTCTTAATGGTCAAGCTCCATCATATTTAAAAGATCTCATAGTCCTGTATCGCCCGATTAGACCACTTCGATCCCAAAATACTGGCCTACTTGTGGTTCCCAGAGTTTGCAAAAGTAGAATGGGAGGCACAGCCTTTAGCTATCAAGCTCCTCTCCTGTGGAACCAGCTTCCAATCCAAATTCGGGGAGCAGACACCCTCTCTACTTTTAAGACTAGGCTTAAAACTTTCCTTTTTGATAAAGCTTATAGTTAATAATCCTCACTCAACCCTAACTAGCTTTTCTCTATACATTTATTTGTCACCACTGTATGCCATTAATTCTGTGTCCTACAACCTGTACAATGCTTTGTTGTTGCTTTTTTTTGTTGTTGTTGCTTTTTGTTGTTGTTTTGTTGTTGCTTTTCGTTGCTCTTTTCTTTCTCCACTTTCCACTCACCCCAACCGGTCAAGGCAGATGGCCGCCCACCCTGAGCCTGGTTCTGCTGGAGGTTTCTCCCATTAAAGGGAGTTTTTCCTCTCCACTGTTGCTTAGGGCTTGCTCAAGGGGGATTTGTTGGGTTACTTCTACATACTTGTGTAGTCTGGACTATATTCTGTAAAGTGCCTTGAGATGACTTTGTTGTAAATTGGCGCTATATAAATAAAGTTGAATTGAATTGAATTGAATTATAAGATCTTTGTTAATGTGTTGGGGTTCAGGCTTAAGGTAGTGATTGGCTCGATAGTTTGGCCTACCCAGACTTACAGTATTCGGGGGACAGATATCGCTGACTGCATTTTGTCAACAAAATTCTCATTTGAGAATTTAATTTACATTTAGCAGACGCTTTTATCCAAAGCGACTTACAAGTGAGGTACAAGGCAAGCAAAAATCTAAGTCAAGGAGTGCGAGAAAGAGCAGAAAGGATTTTCTTTTTCTTTTCTATTTTTTTATAGATTTAAGTGCATAGGAAGATGCGGAACAGCAGTTTTTTGAATATTGGGAGAGAGTCAGCTGAGCATGTCTGGTAGCTCGTTCCACAATCGTGGGATCATTGTGCTAAAAAGTTTTGCTTGGTGTCTTCTGTGTGGTGCTGGGACCACCAGACGTTGTTCTTTGGCAGACAGCAGTGGGTGGGAAGGATTGTAGACTTGAATGAGTGAGTTGAGGTAAGCGGGAGCTGTTGAGTTAACCACCCTGTGAGCAAGAGACAGAGCTTTAAACCTGATGCGAGCAGCTACAGGAAGCCAGTGTAGAGATTTAAAAAGTGGCGTGACATGGGTCTTTTTTGGCTGATTAAAAATGAGGCGAGCTGCTGCATTTTGGATCATCTACAAGGGTTTTATTGTGGACACCGGTAACCCCATCAACAAAGCGTTGCAGTAATCAAGACGAGATGTGACCAGCGCCTGTACAATGAGTTGGGTTGTATATTCCGTGATGTAGGGTCTGATCTTCCTGATGTTGTAGAGAGGAAATCTGCAAGCCCTAGAGACAGAGGAGATGTTGTCCTTAAAGCTCAGTTGGTCGTCAATTATGACCCCCAGATTTTTGGCCGATTTAGTGGGGGCAATCACTGTAGATCCCATGTTGATGCTGATGTTGTGTTGTGTCGAAGGTCTGGCTGGGAAGACAAGGACTTCGGTCTTGGAGAGGTTGAGTTGAAGATGTCTCTCACTCATCCAGGCTGAGATGTCTGAGAGACAGGCAGAAATGCACGATGAGTTAGTGGAGTCGTCCGGTGGAATGGACAGGAAGAGCTGTGTCTCATCAGCGTAGCAGTGATAGGAAAGACCATGTGAGTGAAATATGGCATCTAGGGATGAAGTATAGATAGAAAAGAGAAAAGGACCAAGAACTGAGCCCTGCGGCACACCGGTAAAGAGGCTATGAGACTGAGAAAGATGCCCCCGCCAGGATACCTTGAAGGTTCGTCCCGATAGGTAAGAATGAAGCCAGTCTAGAGCTGATCCAGAGATCCCTAAGTCAGAGTGTGGACAAGAGGATCTGATGGTTCACAGTGTCAAAGGCTGATGATAGATCAAGTAGAATTAAGACAGACCATTGACCTGTGGCTTTTGCAGCTCGAAGATATTCCACAACAGTCAGGAGTGCTGTTTCTGTGGAGTGACCCTCTTGAAGCCAGACTGGTTGACATCGAGGAGGTTGTTCTTGGAAAGGAAGTCTGAGAGTTGGTTGAAGACTGCTCGTTCCATTGTCTTGGCCAGAAAAGGAAGGATGGAGACAGGTCTGTAATTCTCCACTACAGAGGGATCAAGAGAAGGCTTCCTGAGCAGTGGGGTAATCAAGGCCTGCTTGAAAGAGGTTGGAAAAGTCCCTGTTTTGAAAGATGTGTTGATGACTTGTGTAATAGCTGGCATTAGTGCGGGTGCAACTGCTTGAAGAAGAGTGGAAGGGATTGGCTCCAGAGTGCAGGTGGTCGGATGATTAGAGAGGAGGAGGGTGGATACGTCATCCTCAGTCAGAATTGCAAATGATGAGAGCAATGCAGTGTTGGAAGAAGTTAGACGGATGTTATCATCTGGAGAGAACTGTGAGCTGATGGCTGCCACCTTGTTGGTAAATAAGTTGGCAGAAGTGAGAGAGGTAGATGGCAGAGATGAAGGTGGTTAGACGACTGATTTGAAAGTGGGGAACAGCTGTCTGGTGTCCAAGGTGTTGCTGAGCTTCTCCTGGTAGTAATTGATCTTTGCCCTGGTGACACTGTGAGAAAAAGGTCCAAGCAGATCCTGATACTCAGTAAGGGCAGATGGAGTCTTGGATTTGCGCGACTTCCTCTCAGCACTCCTGAGCATGGTGTGTTGTTCACGGATCCCGTCAGTGAGCCACGGATTAGAAGGTGAAAGACGAGCGGGTCTCGAAGACGTGGGAGAGAGACAATCTAGACACGATGAAAATGTATTGCAGAGGCTGTCTGTGGCTGCATCTGCATCGAGGATGGAGAGGTCCTGTGTTGGGGGCAGAGTTGCGGAGTCCAGCGAGGAGAATCGATCGGCGTTGATAGACCTGAGGTTGCGCCGGAATGTTAGAAGTGTGGGGGGAGATTGCGAAGGTCTAGGGATAAAGACTGAATTGAATGAAGAAATGATCCGATACATGCAGAGGAGTGACCAAGATGTTGTCTGTGGTGCAGTTCCGGGTGAGTATGAGATCGAGGTTGTTGCCAGCTTTGTGGGTCGGAGGAGTGAAGACCAAACTCAAGTCAAATGTGTTTAGAAGAGCAAACACATCAGCCGCATGTGGTTTGTCCAGGTGGATGTTCAGGTCTCCCATGACGATGAGAGGAGTGTCATCTTTTGGGAAGTGGAACAGCAACAGGTCCAGTTCATTGAGGAAGTTCCCCAGCTGGCCCGGTGGTCGATATATCACAATCACCTGGACTGTAATCGGTGCTGTGATGGCATGATATTCCAGAGAAGACAGATTGCTGAGTGGTGCTGTCGAGGAAAGGTATCATTAATGAGAAGACCAGTCACACCCCCCGACCTGATGAGCAAGGAGTGTAAGAGAATGAAAAATTGGCGGAGAGTGCAGCTCGGGTGGCCGTGTTCTGTGGCATGATCCAGGTTTCTGTAAGTGCAAGCAGGTGAACAGCTGACTGTGTAGCAAAAGCTGGAATGAAGTCAGCCTTGTTCTCTGCAGACTGGCAGTTCCACAGGGCAAGAGAAAAAGAGGCTGGTGGCAAAGTGGTCTGGGTGACAATGCACAGGTGAGAAACACGTCATCCTCTAGTAGGACGCCATGCCCTGCATCTGCAGAGTAGAACAGGGATCTGCTGAAAACACATGGTAAAACAAAGAAAAAGGCTTTCGGGAGTAGAAGGGGTTAATGTAAAGCAAAATAGAGAAACAACAACTTCTTTTATTTCCTCTAATGTCCTCGTTCGGTGGACTCGCTCGTCTTTACAGAATTAAAAGAGGCGGGGCTGAGGTTAAAGTCTTTGGTGTGTCTTTTGGGCTTACAGCCAGAGGCCAGCAATTGTAGATCCTAGGAAGAGCAGGTTGCGTGGTGTAGATTGAGGCTTGGACTGTGGAGAATGAGGGTGTTAGGTTTAAAAGGGAAAATCACTGTAATAAATGCAGTAATTGTGCCGAGACTGGTCTACACTATGCAGGTTTGTCACCTGCCAAGTGATGTACTGGTCCGCCTGAGCAGCGCTACTGAGGACTTTCTATGGAAGGGGAGAGCAATGAAAATTGCACATAAGACACTGGTCGGGCCGTACATAAAGGGGGGACTCAGACTGTGTAATTTAAAATTAAAACTGAAGTCATTAAGAATAAAACTGTTTAAGAAACTGATGTGCCAAAAAACTAAAAACATATGGGAAGATTATATGTATGATGATGTTCTGAAAAGAGGTATGTGCGGGTTATACAATCTATGTAGCGTCACACTCGGCCAGCCTATTGTGGGAACATGTCCACTCTTCCAGGAGGCGGCTGAGGCATGGGTGGAAATCCTGCCCCAGTTGGAGTGTGTAATTACGTTAAACCAACCCATCTTTGGGAACCCCTGCTTCGGCGGCCGAGAGGCATGTAAAGCTGGTCGGGGTGTCTTGACTGAAGCGCTGCATCAGATTAAAGATGTTTTTGACCAGAAGGGGGCTCGTAACCCTCTTGCGGTATTTAGCAAAATTAGGATGGAGGGCCTTTTTTATGTTAAATCCTGAGTTGTGCGATTCTGTAATGATATATTACAGAAAATGCCGCAAGATTGGAAAGAGTGGTTTCTGGAAGCAGACGAGGATCGGGTCGAGGACGACAAGCTGGATTTCTCTCTTGCATGTGACCTCAAAAACAGAAAACTGCGGGAGTTTAATCGCCTTCTGGGAAACTGGGATGAATAAATACGAAGTTACGGTAAAGAGTGGTGCCGAAAAATAGAGGTTGTTGGATGGTTTTATGATTGGACTGGCTGTAGCTATGGTTAATAATTTGTCTGTGGATGAGCTGGTGGTTTCCTTTTTAAACCTGCCAGCTTATATCGCTGACGAGAAAATCCTGGTCTGGATCCATAACACAGAGGCAGGCCTGGTAGTGAGAATGTGGAACGTAGCCGTGGTGAATCTCCAATCCTTGATAGTGCAAACATCTCCCAAATCCCAATAAGTGATATAATATGCAAACTCCAAAATCCCTTAAGTGATTCAGTGCCCTAGTGCAACAGTCTCATAGTTCTGGATTCCATAAATCTCTTATGTGACAGAAACATGGTTCTTAACATGAGAATTCTTACAGTGGATATTTACTTGGCGGAGTCCTTGATATTTAATGTCTTGGTCCACAAATGGTACACATGAAGAAACCTTCAGTGGATATTCATTGGTGAAGTCCCTTATACAGGTAACTTGAACATATGATGGATACTCGTCTGAATTCCATATTAGCGTAGTTATATATAATCACATAACTTGGTAAAATGTAACATGGCATGATCAAAATGTAGACATGATGTGGTAAATCTTCACCTTTTAATCACATTGTTACAAGAGCTTGTGAAAAACTTGATCCTTCATGGGCAGAAAAAAGTACTCATAATCCTCATTAGGTTGGCAAGGGAGCAGTTACTCACATAGCCAAAGTAGCATGCAGAGTCAGGTCAAAAACATAACATGGTCTGAAGCCATAGATGGCAAAGATGATTTAGAAGAAAGCTGGAACGCCACGGTGAGAAAGCAGACAATCTGGCAGCTTTGTGAGGGAACTGAGGGGAGGGAACAGCAGGTGAAACTAATTGCGGGTGATTAGTAAAGTGGAGAAAAATGTGACAGGACCAGGAACAGGAAGTTTCTGCAAAATAAAAGTCTTAAATGGGGAAGTGAAGTTGGTGAGGCTGACAGATGGCCTAATGCCCCGGCATCCACAAAGACAACATGGGCAGGGCAGCTTGCTTCGTGTAGATCTAGACTTTTGTTGTGGAAAACAAGGCGCATCAGGCTAAAAGGTAAAGTGGTAAACTCGCTGATAGGTTAATTCAATTCAACTTTATTTATATAGCGCCAATTCACAACAAAGTCAACTCAGGGCACATAACAGAATAAAGATTACAAAGATGTAAGATCAATTTCCAGCTTCAGACTCATCAACCTATCTGATACTCTAATCACCTCTAGAAAATTCCTCACCATCTCCTCTTTCAGGATAACTCCTATTCCATTTCTCCTCCTATCTGACCCATGGTAGAACAACTTGAACCCTGCTCCTAAGCTTCTAGCCTTGCTACCTTTCCACCTGGTCTCCTGGACACACAGTATGTCCACCTTCCTTCTGTGCATCATGTCATTCAACTCTCTAGCCTTCCCTGTCATAGTATCAACATTCAATTCAATTCAACTTTAATTCAATTCTTTATTTATTTTATTTATATAGTGCCAATTCACAACAAAGTCATCTCAGGGCACTTTACAGAATAAAGTCAAGATTATAAAGATGTATAGAGAGAACCCAACAATTCCCCCTGAAGCAAGCAATAGGCAACAGTGGAGAGGAAAAACTCCCTTTAACAGAAGAAACCTCCAGCAGAACCAGGCTCAGGGTGGACGGCCATCTGCCTTGACCGGTTGGTGTGAGTGGAAAGGGGAGAGGGAAAAGAACAGAGCAACAAAAAGCAACAACAAAACATCGGGCAGATTGGTAGGACCAGTAGCTGCACGCTGGAAGACACACAGCTTCAAAGCTGGGGACACCTGCAGAAAGGGACAGAGAGAGGGGGACAGAGAAGGACAAAGACAACTACGGGAGAAAACACACAGAGTTAATGACATACAGTGGTGACAATTGCGGGGTGAGACGAGAGGAGAGATGGTCAAGAGGAGGAAAGGAGCTCAGTGCATCGAGGGGTGGGTCCCCCAGCAGTCTATGGCAGCATAACTATAACTGACTATATGCTTTATTAAAGAGGAAGGTTTTAAGCCTAGACTTAAAAGTAGAGAGGGTGTCTGCTTCCCGAATCTGAACTGGGAGCTGGTTCCACAGGAGAGGAGCTTAATAGCTAAAGGCTCTACCTCTCATTCTACCTTTGGAAATTCTGGGAACCACAAGTAGGCCTGCATTCTGAGATCGAAGTGGTCTACTGGGATGATATGGTGCTATGAGGTCATCTATATATGATGGAGCCTGACCATTCAGAGATTTATATGATAGTGCCAAAACTTATCTAGGCTATGCAGGTCTGCCCTGTACCAGGTGATGTCTTAACCTCCCTATGCAGCATGGTGGATGATTTTATTTTATTTTTTTTTTGGAAGAGCCAATATGATAGCCCTTAGAACTTTAATTGGGCCCCCTAAAAAAGGAGGGTTAAACCATGCTTTAAGAGTGAAAGTTATTCGACTAACTCTAACCCTGTTTTAGGAAACCGCTGAAGCATGGGTCAAGATATTACCTCAGTTGGAATGCCTAATACGCACAAAAATGGATATCCTGAATCAACCCCTTTTTGGCAATCCATGCTTCGAAGGGCGGGTGATACTACGGGAGAGGACGGGTCTGGTGCACAAAACAATGAAACAGGTGAGCGGTATTGTTGACATAAGTGAGAGCCTTAGTGCGCAGACCACCTTTGAGAAATTAGGGACTCTGAGAATAATGATTACAAAAAGACAAGTTCTTAGTCAATGCAATACTGTGGTTAAGAATATTCAAGTTGGAAAACTTGCAGGAAAACTCAGGATCTGGTGGAGACTGACGGGATCGATTTTCTCTTTTCTGTGATATCAAGGGCAGAACTCTTGCTGATCTTCCACCGAAGTTTTGGTATACATATCTAGTTTCCCAAATCTCCAAAAAACCATCTGCAGAAGCTAAATGTTTGAGTCTCTGTCCGCAGAGATCAATTTCGACAATCTGGCACAATTTACATGGCAAGTGCATTCCACCATCAGTATTTAATAAACTATAAGTTGCGTCACAGGAGGGTGCTATCTTCTTCGTCAGTCTCCATCAGATCAACAAGCAGATGTGTTCAAGAACATGTGGAGGATCATTTTTTTCTGCACTGCTCAGCTGTTAGAACTTTGAGAGTTTTTCAGCTGTCAGTTCTGCTGTCAAATAGGTGTAGAATGGAAAGGTTAAAGGGGGAACAGTGGGACTGGATTTGGTGTTTTGGGATAATAGGAAAATCACAGCGCTGTAATAATGCACTTATTAATTTCCTCACCTTTTGGGTAGGGTGGATATGGTTGTGTATATATGAGGGATGATAAAACGTAAATGTATATCTTGTTTAAATTGTATAACAAAAAGCCTTTAATCTGCACTTTTGTATATATTGTATATAACTGTTGAATTTTTTGATAATAAAAAGATTAAAAATAAAAAGTGCCCAATCTCATCTGATCGCGGCAGCGTAATAGAGCCAGACCTGATTAGTGGTAGGAAAACCACCTGGGAATATAAAGTGCTGTAAGCTTTTTGGCTTGGGTTTACGGGCAGCACAAGCTGTTGTTCCTGCCTACTTTATAGAGATTGTTCTATATTTTCGTCAATCTTTGGTCTTTCATTGCTGTTTTACTACTTTGCTGGTTTGTCAACCATCGTGCTTCTTTATTACTAGATAAGTACAATTATAGTACTTTGTACTCTGACACATTTATCTTCTTCTTAACAAGTGTCATGCATTCTGCTTCTCCAGCGTATTTAAGAGCTGTTGATTATATCAAATGCAGCTTACGGTCATATCCCTCTAGGAGAGCCTGGTTGGAGACGGATGTGTGGCTTCACTCAAGAGTATTGCTGTAGAGGCAGGGCTGTATCCAAGCTGGGACTCGTTTGGAGTGCATTTTCACTGCATTTTTGCTTCATTTGACTATCTAAGATAGTGAATTTTGGCTTTTATAGTTTAATATTCCCCTGGCAAATTTACTCCATTTGGGGGAGCTTTCTTTTCCAGTCATTGAGTTTTTTGCAATTGTATTGAGGAGTCTCCTCAATAAAGAGGCAAATGTGGCCAGGGACTGAAGTGGCAGATGGCACAAGGTTTGTAAAAGTTATTTACTTTATTTATTTAAGTTATTTAGTTATCTACATAGTCATTGCCATACTTGACTAGGTCTTAATGGCTACAGAATACTTTAGAGTGATACATAATACGCAGGTGAAAGTGTGTGGGATGTGACTGCAGCTGGGGCATATAGTGAGAGACTGCCCAGATTTTACGTGTTTCAGGTGCAATAAAAAGGGTCACTTTGCTCGGGAATGTAATGACTGGATGCACAGGTATGATGTATGCCATAACCCCACAGATGAGTGTTTATGTCATAATATAGAAAGGAACAAAGGGAAGCAAGTTGAGGCGTACATCTTAGATGGAGAGGTGCATAATGTTGAATGCGTGGAGAGAACAGACAAGAGCATTTTAAGGAGAGGCAGTAAGCAAGAACTTGAAATGGTGCTCAAAACAGTATGATGCGGAGTTGTCTCAAGGAGATAGAGGAATTATAAGAACTGATGTGCTAGGTTCTAGCATGGATCAGGTACATCCCAGAAATAGCAGACTCGGAAAGCAATGTAGACACTGACCAGATAGATGTTTTGCAAACTCTGCAGGACTTCTACTCTAGATTATTTAGTAAGCAGAGAATATACAAAATCGGCTGCTCTCTCAGCCAGGTGGATGTTGCTTTGTGTGAGAGAGACATCCAGCCAATAGAAGTGAGGGCGGCGATTGCAGCTTTAAATTGATCCAAGAGCCCAGGTTCAGACGTCCTCTTAACCGAGTTTTACTAACACTTTAGGGACCTGTTGGCCCCTTTTCTTTGCAGGCTGTTCTCTACTATGCAGGAGGAAAATAGGTGTGCAGAGACCTTCTTGAGGGGCGTGATCACACTGGTCTATAAAAACAAAGGAGTTAGGACTGATTTGGCCTGTAATTTTCCAATCAGCCTGCTGCCACTGGTGCTGTTGACCTACAGGGTACTGGTGGAAATTGGACCACTGTTGGTTGAAGAGGTCAAAGACGAAGAAGGAGAGGAGGAAGGCGTGTTCGTAGGCAGAGAGAGAAGAGGAAAGCTAAGAATGTAGAACTGACAGTAGGGACTTTGAACCCTCAGGTTCTCAGGAGTGCTCAGGCCTCCAGTACTACTGCAAGGAACCTTGGAGTTATTTTTGACCAGGATTTGTCATTTTCCTCACATATAAAACACATTTCTAGAACAGCCTTCTTCCACCTACAGAATATTGCCAAAATTAGGAGCATCCTGTCTCAAAGTGATGCTGAAAAACTGGTCCATGCATTTGGTCCATCTCTAGGTTGGACTACTGTAATTCCCTAATTTCAGGATGCCCCAGTAACTCCCTAAAGAGCCTGCAATTAATCCAAAATGCTGCAGCAAGAGTGCTGACTGGAACTAGCAAGAGAGATCATAATTCACTTTCACTAACTTCTCTCCATTGGCTTCCCATTAAATCTAGAATAGAATTTAAACCCTGCTTCTTACATATAGTGCTATGAGGTCTTCTATATATGATGGAGCCTGACCATTCAGAGCTTTATATCATCCCAGTAGACCACTTCGATCTCAGAATGCAGGCCTACTTGTGGTTCCCAGAATTTCCAAAGGTAGAATGGGAGGTAGAGCCTTTAGCTATCAAGCTCCTCTCCTGTGGAACCAGCTCCCAGTTCAGATTCGGGAAGCAGACACCCTCTCTACTTTTAAGTCTAGGCTTAAAACCTTCCTCTTTAATAAAGCATATAGTCAGTTATAGTTATGCTGCCATAGACTGCTGGGGAACCCACCCCCCGATGCACTGAGCTCCTTTCCTCCTCTTGACCATCTCTCCTCTCCTCTCACCCCGCAATTGTCACCACTGTATGTCATTAACTCTGTGTGTTTTTTCCCGTAGTTGTCTTTGTCCTTCTGTCCCCCTCTCTCTGTCCCTTTCTGCAGGTGTCCCTGGATTTGAAGCTTTGAGTCTTCCAGCGTGCAGCTACTGGTCTTACCAATCTGCCCGATGATTTGTTGTTGCTTTTTGTTGCTCTGTTCTTTTCCCTCTCCCCTTTCCACTCACACCAACCCGTCAAGGCAGATGGCCGTCCACCCTGAGCCTGGTTCTGCTGGAGGTTTCTTCCGTTAAAGGGAGTTTTTCCTCTCCACTGTTGTCTATGGCTTGCTTCAGGGGGAATTGTTGGGTTCTCTCTATACATCTTTATAATCTTGACTTTATTCTGTAAAGTGCCCTGAGATGACTTTGTTGTGAATTGGCACTATATAAATAAAGTTGAATTGAATTGAATTAAAGTTGAATTGAATTGAATGTTGATACTATGACAGGGAAGGCTAGAGAGTTGATTGACATGATGCAGAGAAGGAAGGTGGACATACTGTGTGTCCAGGAGACGGGTGGAAAGGTAGCAAGGCTAGAAGCTTAGGAGCAGGGTTCAAGTTGTTCTACCATGGGTCAGATAAGAGGAGAAATGGAGTAGGAGTTATCCTGAAAGAGGAGATGGTGAGGAATGTTTTAGAGGTGATTAGAGTATCAGATAGGTTGATGAGTCTGAAGCTGGAAATTGAAGGAGTGATGTTTGTGAGGGAAATTTCAAACTCTAGGTAACACTGTTTCACTGTTTTCACACTTCTGGCAGACCCAGCAAGACATCCTGTCTCTGGCCACACAAAGAAGTGTCTTAGCTAGATATCAACTTTAAAACATTTGCTTCCCAGAAGGGAGCCCACGGGAACCAGCACAAATGATCGATCTCAAGGACTTAAAAGACATGAAAGACAAAAGGACAAAGTGACATGAACTTGCTAGACAAAGAAGCGGACGTGGCCGAGGAAGAAGACAACACCACCATGACCCAGAAGCTTGTTACCGGTGTGGTGAGAAGGGCCACTGGGCAAAAGACTGCTCTGTGAATAAGCAACAAGCTGACTGCGTGGGAGAACAGACACTGGATCAGGTGACACCCATACAGAAGCAGAAATCAGATCAGGTGACGCGCACCCACACATTCACACACGAAAACAAAACCCACATATGATCTGCATAATTGTACAATATATAGTCATTCTGATAAGTACAAGATATTCCCAGAGATTTGCCTTTTTGTTGAAAATCATGAAGTGATTCGGGAGCTACAAGCTCTGTTCTGAAGACCGGCTCATTACCAAGTCCTCCCAAATTAAGTGGGAGATCATGTCTAAAAATAGGTGCTAGTGGAAAACCTGTTTTAGAAAACTGCTCTGTTCCTCTCAAATGCAGTTTGGGGAAAGAGACCATCAAACACTGTGTCACAAAACTGTCCAGTTAATCTATTAGGGAGAGATTTGATGTGTCAATGCGGAATAGTGCTTTGTTCAACAGTTGATGGAATCAAAGTCTTAAAACAGGGAGATGAAGAATATCCATCACAGCTCAATCAGATGATTAACATCCACTCACAATTTGCATATTAATGGAAACTTGTTGACAACACGCCTGTTGCACAGCAGCTTACAGATTTTACGCACAGCACACAAGCAGAAACATTCCAACATCATAAGTCACTACACTGCACAGCACACATAAATGAAGGACCAGAAGGTGAATATGAAAGTCAGTGGTATGTTGAAAATGCGGAATCGGAAGTGATATGCTTGACAAATGTGTATTGGACAAGGACGGCTGCAGTTGCCTCTGTCTCACTCTCCTCTAAACAGGAAGTACTATTCAAGGGGGACACTCCACATATTCCATTCGCTAATCCTTCTGACTGGAGTTGGCAAGAACTGGGCTCATAGTTGCAGAGCAGGCTGCTCCTCGAGGATTTCCAACCAATAGCATCAGATCCTAGGACAGAATACAACATGAAGGGTGATGTACATCGTACACAATTTAAATCAGTTGTGCAAGCTTATAGAACAGTTGAGCTCATTGATGGCCATGACACCGCACAGGCTGCAGCCTATACCATCACAGAAACTAGTTTACCACCAGAGCTCGAGCAAATTCCAAAATCTCTCTGGGCAGCCCATAAATATGATGCAAGTCTTATGAGAGATGCAGAACCTCTGACAGTGCATCCAAAATAAAGAGTACAGGCCACGTCAGAAACAACATCCTTTAAAGCAGGAAGCCATCGATGGCATAAGGCCTGTGTTCAATTCTCTTCTAAAAGCAGGTGTAAAAATTCCATGTAACAATTCCCCAGTACGCACTCCCATATTCCCTGTTAAAAAAAATAAGAAAAAATAAGTTGCTTATTGTTCATCAAAGCTGGATCCAGTAGCAGCAGATCTCCCACTCTGTCTAAGAGGCTGTTGCTGCAACAGAAAAAGCTGTTTTAGCATCACGTGATTTGGTTGGCTATTCTGATTTAATTCTTATGGTTCCGCTTGCTGTTACACACACATATTACACACACAGAAAACTGCACATCTGTCAACTCAATGTTGGTTGAGATACCACACTGTATTGCTGGAAATGCCTAACATTGCTGTGAAAAGATATGTGTTGAATCCTGCTACTCTTCTACCTACAGTGGAGGATGGAGATCCTCATAACTGCACAGAGGTGCTGGAAACCATATGTACTTCCAGACCTGATCTCACAGACACACCTATCTTGAATGCTGACTTAGAGTTAGTTGTTTATGGGTCTGCTTCCCGAGATGTCAAAACAGGTAGAAATGTAGTTGGGTTTGCTGTTGTCTGCTCAGGGAGATGAGATTATAGCCCTTATGGAAGCCTGTAAATTGGCTGAAGAAAAACTCAATATTTACACTGACTCACGTTATGCATTCGGTGTCATTCATGATTTTTGTTCTCTTTTTTTTGTGACATCGGCAGGAACATCCGTTGCACACCATACTCTGGTTGCAGCACTCTTAAACGCAATCCTGTTGCCTAAACAAATATCAGTAATAAAATGTGACGCTCACACTAAGAAAACAGATCCCATTTCTACAGGAAATTCAGCAGCAGATGCCGCAGCAACAGCAGCAGCCAGGACGGGACAAATGTTTCACCTAACTCAGTTTTCTCTTCCACAGGAACTCAACCCACAGGCTGACCTGTCAACCATGCAGTTGGCAAGCATATCTGAAAAAAACTCTATGAAGAAAATCAGGTGCAACACTACAAAATGGGGTAAGGCTTGGCCCAGATGATAAACCTTGCTTATCTAAGGCTTATTTCTATTTGTATGCAAAATTAGCTCATGGTAAAGATCATGCCTGCAAGGAGGCCATAAAATGCCATTGCAAGGTCACCCTCCACCTGATGGGCCTTTTGAACATTGGATGGTTGACTTCATTGAATTGTCACCATGCCAAAACAAAAGATATTGCTTGACCATGGTTTGCATGTTTAGCAAGTGGGTAGAAGTTTTCCCTTCTTCCAAACAGGATGCATCCACAGTGGTAAAAGCCCCAACAAAAGACATCATTGTTCACTGGGGTATTCCAAAAAAGATCAGTAGCGACAATGGTCCTGGGTTTGCCAACAAAGTGTTGAAAGATTTGTCAAATTATTTTGGATTTGAATTCAAATATCATTGTTCTTATCACCCTCAGAGTGAAGGTGCAATAGACAAAATGGCATCCTCAAGACAAAACTAACAAAATGCTGTGAAGAAACAGGTTTGACATGGATTGAAGCATTACAATTTGTGCTGTACTATATGCCTACAAGAGTAAGAGCAACACCTGGCTTAAGTCCATTTGAGATCATATTTGGAAAACCTCCTAGTATAGGGCTTAATCCTATCAAACAAAGTCTGATGACTGGGCTTCATGAAGACATGATGCTGGATTATTGTGCAAAACCTTCTGCCTCTCTTTAAGCCCTTCGTCCCCAGGTGAAAGCAGCCCTGACTACACCTGCAGACACCAGCCTGCACAATCTCAAACCAGGTGACTAGGTGCTCATCAAAGACCACCGGAAGAAACACTGGAGTCAGAGACAGTTCACAGGACCACATCAAGTACTGTTGACTTCCAGTACAGCAGTGAAGGTGGAGGGACGCGCCACGTGGGTCCACGCCAGCCACTGCAAGAAGATCCCCACACCTGAATCAGAAAAGGAACTACACCCAGAAGAACACTGACTAAACAAGGAAAACCAACAGTAAGGTACAGACACTCAAATTTGTCCCCTGAATTTTTGACCCCGGTGAGGGGGGAGAAGTGCAGATTGGGCTCAGCCCGCACTTCAAGCTCCAACAAACGTCAAGAAGGGTGAATACAGGAAGGTGACATAGGAGACATCTGGTGCCCAATGATGGAAAAATCTGGCTACGATGACACCAGCCCCTGGGGCTGGTTTGACATTGTGTTTGGAAAATGGAAGGACTTCATGCTGTCCCTTTTCACAGGTGTTGTTATAGGCATTACTGCCCTAACCCTGTGTGGGAGTTGGCTTATTTCGTGTGATTGTGGACTAATAATGTGTGCAATTGACCATTCTATCTCACACTAAATGACAATGGGAACCTCCATATAATGAAATTTATAGTATTGAATTAAATTGATTTGGGCATAATCTGGGAGCATAATGATGGAATGTTTTGAAAATATTTGTGAATTAACATTTCTGATGAACTGTCCCTACTGTTGCTCAGCGTTAATGAATCCTGATAATGCAATTATCATAAAATGATAAAAGGGGGGGATGTGTGAGAGAAATTTCAAATTCTAGGTAACACTGTTTTTACACTTCTGGCAGACCCAGTATCAAACCTGGTTACACCAGTGCCTCCTCACCTTTTGCCCCCCAGCAAGACATCCTGTCTCTGGCCACACAAAGAAGTGTCTTAGCTAGATATCAACCATAAAAACTACCTACATCTGAACATTTGCTTCCTAGAAGGGAGCCCACGGGAACCAGCACAAATGATCAGTCTCAAGGACTTAAAAGACATGGAAGACAAAAGGACAAAGTGACAAGAACTTGCTAATTAGACTCCTGACCACATTGTATGAAGGTTGATTTGCATTTACTCATCCCTTTGTTCTTTGTGTAAACCCAGCTGTTGAGTTAAATGTATAAAAAGCTGAACAACCGACACATCTTGGTCAATTTGATATACCATTATCATTCACTTGTGAGTTGCCTTTTGCCTCCTAACTTGCCTTACAGTTTGTCACAACATTGTCTTTCATCAGCTTTGCAAAACTTTCAATACATGAAGCAGTCAAACAATGCTTATCTCATTTTCGCCAATTGCCTTCTCCAGTGACAACTGGTCAAACAGTGGAAAAGCTTGGAGACTTTTTGCAATCATCAATTCATCGTAATGTTTCAAAATATACATATTGGTCTGCTTCCATGTCTCAGTATCGAGCTATACTTTTGCATAAGTGTCTTCATTTGGAGATGAGGGTTTAATAAAAGCAGTTAATTTGCGAAACTGCCTACACATACCTTCAGGAAACTCCCCTGATTTTTGGCTATTTTCTATAATTTCTGCATGATGAATGGATTGTAGTATTTTGAAATGTGTTTCTAATTTAGTCATTATCATATACTTAATATGGATGAAACATCAATATAAGACCGAGCTAAAAACAAAAATCCAATACAAGAGAATCAATTTTCTAAAAACAAGACAATATGTCCCGTACAATATTCCCTCTTTAAATTTTCTGTTTAAAAAACATTTGACAGAAAAATTGTAATGTTTGTCTATGTATGTTAATCTATAAGAATGATTTGTATCTTATAAAATCATTATTGAGGGGTGAAGAAAATCACCAAGATGCCAATTTACTCAAAAACACAGTGCACTACCAAAAAACAACTGGGAATTGCATGCCTAACCCAGATTAGAAAACACACACAAAGTTATAAAAACACTCCAAATGTAGTTTTATCTACCAATTTCATGCAGTGGTTGAATCAATATCAGAGTGACTTTTGTTCTTGTTTAAAAATGTATATAAATTACCCCTGATAAAGAGAAACCAAGCAAAACATTCCACTAAACTTTTTTTTTGAAACGAGGGATTAAAAATAACTTTTAGAATGGACTCTTTCTTAAAATTAATCAAAGTCTTCCACAAAAGGGAAAGGAAAGAGGAAATGAAGCAACATATCCTAACGTTTTGTGAATACATCACTTTTTTAAAAGCCAACAACAAGAAATGAACAGACAAACATCCCCTATAAAGGGTAAGCAAACAAAAGGAGATACTTGCCACACCTGTTCACACATATCACATGAACCAACCAAAAAGAAACAGCTGATCCACAAGGCTTTCTATTGGTATAGCCAAGATCAGTTGATGGAAAACACATGGCATATAGGCCTTCAAATTATTGTGATAGAATGATTCATTAAAAAAAAAGAAGTCTGAAATAGGAGAGAATCCTGTGGCACTGGCAGGTTAGGAGTTAGGAAAGAAAAAAAGCTTAAAAAGGGGAAGTCCATAGCACAGGCTTGCAGGGTCTCTCCCTCCACTTTTCTAAAGATTACAAACAGTGATTCAGATCCTCCTTAAACTTAATTCAATCCATTTGGGGTTGTTAGTTTGTAATTTTTTAATCCAACCTCTTTCTGCTGCCAGTCTTTGAGATGTTGACTAGGGTACCCTGGACTCTAAACCTGAAATCATCAAATTGTCTTTGCCATGATACCAAAGTGAACATAAAACTCAGTTCTTTTGTTTGCTGGCTCAATATAGTATAAGTGTTGTTTTAAGCGTTGTATCAGTGTGGGTTTTTTTTCTGTCCTACATACAGTTTACCATACACTCGACAAGTTGGAGGATTCCAGCTGAAAGATTTTACTCACTGGAGCTCCTAACCCCGTATATTTTTTTTCAATATACTTTATTGATCTAAAATGTTTAATCTTTTAATTCCCTAATTTTTAATTGAGCATTGAACCAACAAGTCTTTAAATTTTTATGACTTTTAAATGCAGATGTAACTCTAAAATCAGAGAAATGTTCAATAGCATCCTGTAGCCTACTAAAATGAGCTTTTGCGATTGCCTGCATTTTGATTGCAGCTGAGGAAAAGTGTTTTACCAGAGGGATGATGTTTTTATTCCCCTCACCTCCACTTAGCATCCGCTCCTGGCAAGAGCACTCTCTCTTTACAGAGCAAAAAAACTACCCCTATTTCTAAGGGCTTTAGACAGGATGCTCATAGCGACTTTCACATCCTCTGGCCTTGTACATATTCTTCTAAAACTTATTAATTGACATTTGATAATCCCTCTAAATATATGTTTAGGATAATGACTATTTTTATGCAACAAGGCATGAGTATCCCTCAGTTTAAAATAGAATCTGGTCCCTAAAGTCCATCTATCTGCGATTTCTTTTATCATGAATACTTGGGTGTCCAAAAATTCAATTTGTTCAGACTGTAAACTATATTTGACTGAAATGCAATAATGATGGTTATTCAAAACATCAATAAAATAAACAGTCCACTTCAGAATGGGTCCAAATTCCAAAAATATCATCCAGATATCAAACATAAAATAAAGGGATTTTTGGGCACTGGGAAAGACAGTCTGTTCCCAATCAGCCATATACAGTAAATATTAGCATATGCTGGGGCAAACTTATTTCCCATGGCCGTCCCATGTAATTTGAGGTAATTTTTGGAGTTGATCTCAAAATCATTCCTTGTTAGACTAAGTTTTAAAAGGGATAAAAGAGCCTCATCTGGCCTAGCAGGATCTGGGCAACCCTCAAAGACCTGTTTTACTGCTTAGACCTAATTGAGTACTTATTGGTATGTAATCAATATCAATAGAGAAGAGCATAGCTCCAGGTGGAAGTCAAGTCATGTCTGCTTTATTGTCAGTTCTTCCACAGGTACAGTGCATACATACTGAGTATTGAAATTGCGTTACTCTCAGGCCCATGGTGCATACAGATAACACTAACAGTAGAGCCTAAAAATCTAGATCAAATGTAAAATATAAAATACAGTAATAAAAATAAAAAGTTAAAATAAAGCAGCGCATGGCACAGTGCAAACCAGTGAAGTGAACAAACCGCATATAAAAAGATTTTAGTGCAAAAAATGCTTATTCAGTCCGATTAAAGTGACAAAGGGCTCAAAGAGCCATTCTTTTATTAAAAGTGACTGAAGAGGTAGTAGAATGATTTTTCGAAATGATCAGTGCTATGCTGAATGAGGTGGAGACCGCAAGTGCACAAGTGACTGGTGCATGTCATCGTATGTTAGAGGGAGGGGGAGTGGAAGGACCTGCGGATGTGGGATCGGGAGGGCGGGAGTTCATAGTTCTGTGGTGCCTGGGGCAGAAGAGGGGGGGGCAAGTTCGGAAGTGAGTTCAGCTTTCTGACAGGCTGATGAATGAAGCTGTCCTTCAGTCTGCTGGTCCTGGCCTGGAGACTCCGCAGTGTCCATCCTGATGGCAGCAGATTGAAGAAGCTGTGTGATGGGTGAGTGGGATCACCTGAAATGCAGAGGGCTTTGCAGGTCCATAAATGTCCTGGAGGGAGGGGAGAGAGGCACCAATGATCTTCTCAGCTGCTCTAACTATGCGTTGTAGAGTCTTTCGGCAGGAGGCGTTGCAGGCCCCATACCACACAGTGATGCAGCTCGTCAGAATGCTCTCAATGGTGCCTCTGTAGAAGGTGTACATGGTGGGGGGCGGAGCTCTGGCTTTTCTCAGTTTGCGGCGGAAGTAGAGACGCTGCTGTGATTTTTTTTTGGCTAGTGCTGCAGTGTTCTCGGTCCAGGACAGGTCCTCTGTGATGTGCACACCCAGGAACTTGTTGCTGCTCACCCTCTCCACAGTCGTACCGTTGATTGTTAGAGGAGCATGCTGAGTGTGGGCTCTCCTAAAGTAAACAACAATCTTCTTCATCTTCTCCACATTCAGAGAGAGATTGTTGTCACTGCACCACCCGGCCAGGCATCTCACCTCGCTCCTGTAGTTTGTCTCATCTTTGTTGCTAATGAGACTCACCACAGTCGTGCCATCTGCAAACTTAATAAAAAGGTTGGAGTTGTGTGACGGTGTGCAGTCGTTGGTCAGCAGAGTGAAGAGAAGGGGGCTCAGCACACATTCTTTGGGGGGCCCCAGTGTTCAGTGTGATGGTGCTGGATGTGTTACTGCCGACCCGAACTGCCTGAGGTCTTCCAGTTAGAAAGTCCAACAGCCAGTTGCACAGCGAAGTGTTGAGCCCCAGCTGGACCAGTTTGTGACCAGATTGCTCTCGATGGTGCCTCTGTAGAAGGTGTACATGATGGGGGGGGCAAGGCTCTGGCTCTTCTCAATTTGTGGAGGAAGTAGAGACACTGCTGTGATTTCTTGGCCAGTGCTGCAGTGTCGTCGGTCCAGGAGAGGTCCTCTGTGATGTGCACACCGAGGAACTTGGTACTGCTCATCCTCTCCTTGGTGCTGGATGTGTTACTGCTGACCCGTACTTCATGAGGTCTTGCAGTCAGAAAGTTCAACTGGTCTTCGCACAGTGAAGTGTTGAGCCCCAGCTGGACCAGTTTGTGAATGAGCTGTTGAGGGGTGACGTGTTGAATGCTGAACTGAAATCTATAAACATCATTCTGACGTATGACACCTTTTTTTCTAGAAGTGTGAGAGGGGGAGGGCAGACTTGATATGGTGCATGACTAGCCGTTCAAAGCACTTCATGATAATAGGAGTAAGTGCAACAGGATGGTAGTCATTGAAGCAGGATGGAGATGGCTTGTTGGGGACTGGAATGATGATGGTAGCCAGTGATGATGTGGGGACAACAGCCTGACTTAGTGACATGTTGAAAATGTCTTTGAAGACATTGGTGAGTTCTGCTCCACAGTCTCTCAGTACACGCCTAGGAATGTTGTCAGGACCTGGAGCTTTGTGTGCATTGATCCTGTTGAAGGATCTCCTCACACTGTCTGGGGTCAGTGTCATCATCTGGTCGCCGGGAGGAGGTGGACTGTTCTGTGCAGTGGAGCTGTTTTGTTTCTCAAAGCGAGCAAAGAAGGCGTTCACCTCGTTCAACAGAGAGATGTTGCTGTCACAGGTCTGCGGTGGGGGCTTGTAGTCGTAATGGTCTGTATCCCCTGCCACAGGTGCTGAGTGTCTCTGCTGTCGCTGAATTGATGGGCTCTATTCCTAGAGTATTGTCTCTTAGCCTCTCTGATGGTGCGGAACAGGTTGGCCGTGGCTGTTCTCAGGCCGACCTCATCTACAGCTCTGAAGGCAGTGTTCTGTGTCTTTAGGAGTCTGTAGACCTCCCCTGTGATCCACGGCTTCTGGTTGTCCCGGACAGTGATGGTCTTTGTGACTGTTACATCATCATATCACCATATGTTAATACAATGGAAAGTAGTCTCCTTAATGTTACTCCTGCACAAGTCACCATATAGGTTCCTAACAGTAAAAACGGATAAATAAGACATGCACAAGCATTGAATAGTCAAAATTTAATTTTACTGTTAACTCTTAATGCTTACTACTCTAACATTTCCTAGAGAAGGCACTGTAATAGACGTTTGTTTGTAAGGTGTCAGGAAGTCTATGGTAAAGATTACTCTGTGTACTATAGCGTAATGAGTAAAAAAATTATTATCTTTATTTTTTATTTTTATTTTATTTTGGACATGGAAAGCCATGGCCCTGTATCCCATGGACAATTTTACATAGTAAAAATAGGAATTATGCATTTTTCTCTTATGAGAACAATAATTGCATTATCACGTGTCTCCCCTGGAATAGATTTATAAATAATTAAGTGGGTGTTCCATCTGACATACCAGACAAGCTGCAAGACAAAGCCTTGGCTACATGTTGAGTTGTCCCTGGGGAAGAAACTGAACCCCACAGTTATTCCAAAGTTGTTTTGGACAAATGCATCTGATAAATGACTAATTGTAAATAACATGTAATCCATGCCCATAAAAGACCAGTTTTGGTATGATGGTCTCAGCTGAAGCGTAGACAAAAATTCTTGTAGTTTCATCTTCAGGCCAAATCATGGAGTGTCCAAGTGGAATACAGAGAGACCACAAACAACGCAGCCATGCAGTGACATACCTTTTTGTCTCTTTAACTGCACCTTTGTGTCTGGCAATGTGATTTGGAGCTGAAATGCCTATTGTATTCCTCAGTTATATATTAAAATGTATATTTTATAAAATACGGATCATATTCCATTCGCATTGTAAATTGGGAATATAAATGGTGTATTATGAATCTCCATGATGAAATTTGGATCACCATCTTAGAGTGTGTTTTTAAAATGTGGATGATATTCTTGCAGTCTGGAACATATCATAGGATTTTGGATTTTTATATTGAGAATATAGATCATGACCTTTGTAACTGTTCACTGGAATGCTGATCGTGATTTTGGAATGTGAATCACATGCTTGCAATTTGGATCATGACTTTGCAATCTGGATCACGTTGCTGGAATGTGGATCATGATCTTGGAATGTGAAAGTTGTTATTGGAATGTGGATCACTTTGCTGAAACTTGGATCCTGATACTGGAATGTAGATCACTTTATTGGAATGTGGGTCATGATCTTGGATTGGGAATCATGATCTTGAAATGTGGATTACATTGCTGGAATGTGATCTTGGAATGTGGATCATTTGTTTGGAATGTGGATCATGACCTTGGAATTTGGATCACGTTGCTGGATAGCGAGACTGGAATGTGGATCACTTTGCTGGAACTTTGTTTGTGATCTTGGAATGTGGATCACTTTATTGGAACGTGGATCGTAATCTTGAAATTTGGATCACTTTATTGGAACATGGATCATGATCTTGAAATGTGAAACTTGATCTTGGAATGTGGATCACTTCGCTGAAACTTGGATCCTGATCCTGGAATGTGGCTCGCGATCTTGGAATTTGGATGACTTTATTGGAATGTGGGTCGTGATCTTGGAATGTAGATCACTTTATTAGAATGTGGATCGTGATCTTGGAATGTGAATGTCTTTATTGGAATGTGGATCGTGATCTTGGAATGTGGATCGTGATCTTGGATTGGGGATCGTGATCTTGAAATGTGAATCGTGATCTTGGATTGTGGATCATGTGTTTGGAACGTGGATCGTAATCTTGGATTGTGGATCGTGATCTTGAAATGTGGATTGTGATATTGGAATGTAGATGAGCTTATTGCAACCCCTGTGAGAAGACGGAGTTTATGTGATTATCATGACTCGGGATCGGCTGCTCGTGTGGTAAGCGTATTGCGTCACTTCCTGTTTCTGCACACTCTTGGGTTTCTACCGAAGGACTGTTTACTGATTAATTGCAGCTGTTATTTTTACTTAAATAAGTGATTTCTTCACACAAGAATTAATACTTAGTTGTAACATACGCTTGTATTACACAAGCACCTGCTTTTGCAAAACATAACCAGCTAAAGTTTACAAATTCCACATTTCACTTATATTAGCTTCGTTAGCTTAGCAGTTATCCATTAGCAATGGCTTCTCTGTCTCCCTCTGTTTCTCCTTCTCTCACTTGCTCGGTGTGTCTTATGTTCAGTTTTTGCTCTGCCTCCTTTAGTGATAATGGTATATGTAATAAGTGTAAGGTTTTTGCAGCTTTGGAGGCGAGGCTCACGGAATTGGAAGCACGGCTCCGCACCATGGAAAACAACTCAGCTAGTCAGGCCCCGGTAGCTGATGCGGGCCGACCTAGCGTAGCCCCTGCTAGCTGTCCCACGGCAGTTCCCGAGCAGCCGGGAAGCCAGTCCAGCTGGGTGACGGTTCGTAAGAGATCTAATGCTAAACAGACGCCCGAGGTTCACCACCAGTCGGTTCACGTTTCTAACCGATTTTCCCCACTCAGCGACACACCCGCTGAGAAACCAACTCTGGTAATTGGCAGCTCCATAGTCAGAAACGTGAAGTTAGAGACTCCAGCGGCCGTAGTCAAATGTCTTCCTTGGGCCAGAGCGGGCGACGTTGAATCATATTTGAAACTCCTGGCTAAGGATAAACGTAAATACAATAATATTATTATTCACGTGGGAGTTAATGACGCCCGATTACGCAAATCAGAGGTCACTAAAATGAATGTTGAATCGGTGTGTAACTTTGCCAAAACAATGTCGGACTCCGTAATTTTCTCTGGTCCCCTGCCAAATCTGACCAGTGATGACATGTACACCCGCATGTCGTCATTCAACCGCTGGCTGTCTAGGTGGTGTCCAGCAAACGATGTGGGCTACATAGACAATTGGAAACGTTTTTGGGGAAAACCTAGGCTGATTAGGAGAGATGGCATCCATCCTACTTTAGATGGTGCAGCTTTCTTATCCAGAAATATGGCTGGTTTTATTAAACAACCAAAAGTATGACAATCCAGAGTTGAGCCTAGGATGCAGAGATCCAGTCCTACACGCCTCTCTGCAGTGTCCTTACAACCGTCACCCCCCCACAACTCCCACATACCTATAGAGACTGTGTCTGTTCCCCGACCTAAATTACATAAAGTAAATATGACAACAAGAGGAGTTAATCATAATAACCTAATAAAAGTTAAGACTACTCCTCTTACAGAACAAAACCCCAAAACTATTAAATGTGGATTATTAAATATCAGATCTCTCTCTTCTAAATCTCTGTTAGTAAATGACTTAATAAGCGATCATCAATTCGATTTATTTTGTCTCACTGAAACTTGGTTGCAGCAGAGAGAATATGTCAGTTTAAATGAGTCAACCCCCCCCAAGTCATATTAATTATCATGTTCCTAGAAGCACAGCCCGAGGTGGAGGAGTTGCAGCAATCTTCCATTGTAGCTTATCAATAAACCCTAGACCTAAACATAGTTATAACTCATTTGAGAGCCTTACTCTTAGCCTTTCACACCCAAACTGGAAAACTCAAAAACCACTATTATTTGTTATCGTGTACCGTCCTCCAGTCCCTTATTCAGAGTTTTTGATTGAATTTTCTGATTTTCTATCAGATTTAGTGCTTAGTACAGATAAAGTCATTATAGTGGGTGACTTTAACATTCATGTAGATGCTGACAGTAACTGCCTGAGCACTGCGTTTAATTAATTATTAGATTCAATTGGTTTTTCCCAAATTGTAAATAAACCCACTCACTGTTTTAGTCACACGTTAGACCTTGTCCTTATGTATGGAATTGATGCGGATAATTTAACCATATTTCCTCACAACTCTCTTCTGTCTGACCATTTTTTAATAACATTTGAATTTACAATAACGGACTATATAGCAGTTAGGGAAAAATTCCACTATAGCAGATGCTTAGGTGAAAAAGCTGTCAACAAATTTAAACAAATTACAAATTATCATTTGCTTCACCATATGTTAATACAATGGAAAGTAGTCTCCTTAATGTTACTCCTCCACAACTAGATTATCTTGTTGACAATTCTGCAGCCTCACTACGTACAATACTCGATAGTGTTCCCCCTCTGAAAAAGAAGGCAGTAAACCAGCAGAAGTGATCTCCATGGTATAGTTCACAAACACGCAACTTAAAACAGGAAACACGAAAGTTAGAAAGGAAGTGGCGTTCCAGAAAGTTAGAAGAATCTCATTTAGCCTGGAAAAATAGTTTAAAAATGTACAAAAAAGGTCTCAGTGATGCCAGAACTGCATATTATTCATCATTAATAGAAGAAAACAAGAACAACCCCCGGTTTCTGTTCAGCACTGTAGCCAGGCTGACTAAGAGCCATAGTTCTGTTGCGCCTAATATTCCCTTAACTTTGAGCAGCAATGACTTCATGACTTCCTTTATGAATAAAATTGTAGCTATTAGAGAACGAATTCACCAGATCCTCCCCCCAAAAATTACAGATAGATCTTCATGTACAGCAGTGCTAGAGTCATCGATAAGGCCCCACTCCCTGTTAGACTGCTTTTTATCCATAGATCGCTCTTAGCTAACTTCAATTACTACCTCATCTAAACCAACAACCTGTCTACTAGACCCTATTCCTACTAAGCTGCTCAAGGAAGCTTTACCCTTAATAGATACATTCATATTAGATATCATCAATCTATCTTTAGAAACAGGCTATGTACCACAGGCCTATAAGGTAGCTGTAATTAAACCATTACTTAAAAAAACCCTGTCTTGACCCAGGTGTTTTAGCCAATTACAGACCAATATCTAATCTCCCCTTTATTTCTAAAATAATTTAAAAAGTAGTCGCAAAACAATTATGTGATCACCTTCATAGGAATAATTTGTATGAAGACTTTCAGTCAGGATTTAGAGTTCATCATAGTACAGAAGCAGCACTGGTAAAAGTCACCAACGATCTTCTCATGGCCTCAGATACTGGACTCATCTCTTTACTTGTTCTGTTAGATCTTAGTGCTGCATTTGATACCATTGATCACAACATTTTATTACAGAGACTGGAACATGAAATTGGAATTACAGGAACTGCACTAGGTTGTTTTAAATCTTATCTATCTGATAGATTTCAATTTGTTCATGTTAATGATGAATCCTCCATGCACACAAAGGTTAGCTATGGAGTTCCACAAGGCTCTGTGTTAGGACCAATACTTTTTACTTTATATATGTCTCCTTTAGGCAACATTATTAGAAAACACTCCATAAATTTACACTGTTATGCTGATGATACCCAGCTATATTTATCTATGGAACCAGATGAAAATAATCAGTTAATAAAGCTTCAAGCATGCCTACAAGACATAAAGGCCTGGATGTCCCACAATTTTTTACTTTTAAACTCAGACAAAACTGAAGTCATAGTATTTGGGCCCAAAAATCTCAGAGATATGATGTCCAACCATATTGTTACACTAGATGGCATAAGTCTGGCCTCCAGAACTACTGCAAGGTACCTTGGAGTTATTTTTGATCAGGATCTGTCCTTTAACTCACATATAAAACAAATCTCTAAAACAGCCTTCTTCCACCTACGGAACATAACCAAAGTTAGGAGCATCCTGTCTCAAAGTGATGCCAAAAAACTGGTTACCTCTAGGTTGGACTACTGTAATTCGCTACTTTCAGGATGCCCCAGTAACTCCCTAAAGAGCCTGCAATTAATCCAAAATGCTGCAGCAAGAGTGCTGACTGGAACTAGCAAGAGAGATCATATTTCACCTTCACTAGCTTCTCTCCATTGGCTTCCCATTAAATGTAGAATAGAATTTAAAACCCTGCTTCTTACATATAAAGCTCTGAATGGTCAGGTTCCATCATATATAGAAGACCTTAAAGCACCATATCATCCCAGTAGACCACTTCGCTCTCAGAATGCAGGCCTACTTGTGGTTCCCAGAATTTCCAAAAGTACAATGGGAGGTAGAGCCTTTAGCTATCAAGCTCCTCTCTTGTGGAACCAGCTCCAAGTTCAGATTCGGGAAGCAGACACCCTCTCTACTTTTAAGTCTAGGCTTAAAACCTTCCTCTTTAATAAAGCATATAGTTAGTTATAGTTATGCTGCCATAGGCTTAGACTGCTGGGGGACCCACCCCCTGATGCACTGAGCTCCTTTCCTCCTCTTGACCATCTCTCCTCTCCTCTCACCCCACAATTGTCAGTTGTAGTCTGTCCTTCACTCTAAATTTTCAATTCAATTCAACTTTATTTATATAGCGCCAATTCACAACAAAGTCATCTCAGGGCACTTTACAGAATAAAGTCAAGATTATAAAGATATATAAAGAGAACCCAACAATTCCCCCTGGAGCAAGCCATAGGCAACAGTGGAGATGAAAAACTCCCTTTAACGGAAGAAACCTCCAGCAGAACCAGGCTCAGGGTGGACGGCCATCTGCCTCGACCGGTTGGGGTGAGTGGAAAGGGGAGAGAGAAAAGAACAGAGCAACAAAAAGCAACAACAAAACATCGGGCAGATTGGTAGGACCAGTAGCTGCACGCTGGAAGACACACAGCTTCAAAGCCGGGGGACACCTGCAGAAAGGGACAGCGAGAGGGGGACAGAGGAGGACAAAGACAACTACGGGAGAGAACACACAGAGTTAATGACATACAGTGGTGACAATTGCGGGATGAGAGGAGAGGAGAGGAGAGAGGGTCAAGAGGAGGAAAGGAGCTCAGTGCATTGGGGGGTGGGTCCCCCAGCAGTCTAAGCCTATGGCAGCATAACTATAACTAACTATATGCTTTATTAAAAAGGAAGGTTTTAAGCCTAGACTTAAAAGTAGAGAGGGTGTCTCCTTCCCGAATCTGAACTGGGAGCTGGTTCCACAAGAGAGGAGCTTGATAGCTAAAGGCTCTACCTCCCATTGTACTTTTGGAAATTCTGGGAACCACAAGTAGGCCTGCATTCTGAGAGCGAAGTGGTCTACTGGGATGATATGGTGCTTTAAGGTCTTCTATATATGATGGAACCTGACCATTCAGAGCTTTATATGTAAGAAGCAGGGTTTTAAATTCTATTCTACATTTAATGGGAAGCCAATGGAGAGAAGCTAGTGAAGGTGAAATATGATCTCTCTTGCTAGTTCCAGTCAGCACTCTTGCTGCAGCATTTTGGATTAATTGCAGGCTCTTTAGGGAGTTACTGGGGCATCCTGAAAGTAGCGAATTACAGTAGTCCAACCTAGAGGTAACAAATGCATGGACCAGTTTTTCGGCATCACTTTGAGACAGGATGCTCCTAATTTTGGTTATGTTCCGTAGGTGGAAGAAGGCTGTTTTAGAGATTTGTTTTATATGTGAGTTAAAGGACAGATCCTGATCAAAAATAACTCCAAGGTTCCTTGCAGTAGTTCTGGAGGCCAGACTTATGCCATCTAGTGTAAACAATATGGTTGGACATCATATCTCTGAGATTTTTGGGCCCAAATACTATGACTTCAGTTTTGTCTGAGTTTAAAAGTAAAAAATTGTGGGACATCCAGGCCTTTATGTCTTGTAGGCATGCTTGAAGCTTTATTAACTGATTATTTTCATCTGGTTCCATAGATAAATATAGCTGGGTATCATCAGCATAACAGTGTAAATTTATGGAGTGTTTTCTAATAATGTTGCCTAAAGGAGACATATATAAAGTAAAAAGTATTGGTCCTAACACAGAGCCTTGTGGAACTCCATAGCTAACCTTTGTGTGCATGGAGGATTCATCATTAACATGAACAAATTGACAGATAAGATTTAAACCAACCTAGTGCAGTTCCTTTAATTCCAATTTCATGTTCCAGTCTCTGTAATAAAATGTTATGATCAATGGTATCAAATGCATCACTAAGATCTAACAGAACAAGTAAAGAGATTAGTCCAGTATCTGAGGCCATGAGAAGATCGTTGGTGACTTTTACCAGTGCTGCTTCTGTACTATGATGAACTCTAAATCCTGACTGAAAGTCTTCATACAAATTATTCCTATGAAGGTGATCACATAATTGTTTTGCGAGTACTTTTTAAATTATTTTAGAAATAAAGGGGAGATTAGATATTGGTCTGTAATTGGCTAAAACACCTGGGTCAAGACAGGGTTTTTTAAGTAATGGTTTAATTACAGCTACCTTATAGGCCTGTGGTACATAGCCTGTATCTAGTTTGTGTTTGTGCTTCCCAAATTATACATCTAACCTATCATTTTTGACACAACAGGAGACAAAAATATGAATATTCTCCCCCAACCTCTTATGTGGGATTGCAGTCAGGAAGTACACGTGGTGTCATGTCATCTTCCTGGTCCCATTCTATGTTCCAAAGTGTCTTATACAGTACATAACATGTACTCTATAGTATTCAAGGTGATTTTCAATACATTCCAGAAAATTAGACATTAGTATTTCCTCTTTGCAGTGATTACAGAGCTAGATTCACTTTGTGTAAACTAAGATTCAATCACTGTAAATTACTAGGAAGAAAAGCTTCATTTTGGGGATTTTACATACTGTGCCCTTCTGTGGTGGGTTTGTCCTTCTCCTGGACCTTGTGATAAAAAGTCTACAGTTGAAAGAAGTAACAAAGACATTTTGATTTAGTGTTCTAGCATTATTCTTTAATTTGATGATGTACAAGAACAAAGATTTTATTTTTGTGAAAGCTGTGTTTGTGTGTGTGTGTGGGTGTGTTTGAGAGAGAGAGAGAGAGAGAGAGAGAGAGAGAGAGAGAGAGAGAGAGAGAGAGAGAGAGAGAGAGAGAAAATGATTGAATATACAGGAATCATTCTAGCATGTGTACTCACTGAGGAGCCTACATCCCCTTCAGTTTCCTGAGAAACAGAAATATTGTACAAGTGTTTCTTGGAATCCTAGAAATACATTTATACATTTTTCAAGCAGTACTTGATGCAAATATGCACTAATACACACATTTAATCTGTAAAAATAAGGAAATCAGCAGACTTGATGTTGCTCACAATGAACCACAAATGTAGTTTCTCAGTGATACATGGAAAATGACTTGCTGTCCTTCCAGCTGTTGGTTCACGATTTTTATCTTTGGCCACTGGAGAATCCATGGAGCAGATAACTGAAAAATCAAAAAAGGTGAAATATTAGGACAGTTAAGAGAATAGACTCGGAATTATTAGTGATGTATATTTAAGATGTGAAATTCACTTACAGAGATGTAAACCAAAAAGCTTTGATGACTAGTGTTACATATTTGTAATGTGTCACCATAGATGTTAAACTTGCAAACTGTAGTAATTTCTATTCACTATTTCAAATGACTATCCTTAGCAGCTAAACTAAGAAAAGTTTACAATATTGGATGCTAAACGTGAAAGCATTAGTAAATTAGATTCAATATTTAAAAAACATAAACATAGATGCTTAGCTAGGAAGAATTAGTGATTTAAAATTATTCTTTGAAATCCATTATGGTTGATGGTAAACATGGAAGATTTAGTACTTTAAAGTCAGTATTTGAAATATATTACCTTAGATGATAACCCAGGGAGCTCTAGTGATTCATAGACAACATTTGGAATATATTACTTTTAAATAACTATTTTGAAAGAATTGGTTACTATATTAAAAGTTTTGGAAGGATTAGTCACTTGTAATTTATCATTGGAATAACAATCAGGGATTATACAACATTGATTGACACGATTAGTCATTTTGGTTTTATATTTGTAATTACATCTTACATGTGCAGTTGTCCTTGTTGTCTGCTGGGGGATTTCTTCTAATGAAAATACTTCCTGTCTGGAAAGTCAGTGTACCAGCTCATTTCTCATTGGATAAAGAACAACCAGTCATGAATGTGATTCTCTTTTTGAAAACATTTAAGTATAAAAAAATCAATTTTTCAGAATTCCAATACACATTTGTAGCATTAGGTAGTTCCTAATAAATAACACATGCATATTCCCCATTTGGGAATTATGATATAATAACAGATGACTGTGATTACTCATCTCTCCTTACTCTGTCAGTTCATAAAACTTGACACTACGGGGCAATAATAACTAGCAAATTTTAATTGTGGACATTTGAGATGTCTTTCTGCTAACATTAATTAGTTGGGCTATCAATTGAGTTGTGAACCTATAAAGAGTTTTTTATTGATTAGGATTCAGGTTTCAATACCTTTCAATGCTTGTTATAAGAATTTGGAGAATATGTTTGGAAAGGCTGCACTATTTGACTGTCACAAGGTCATTCTGTAACAGAACGTGCTAGAGACATGGTGAAACCTATACTCACGAGTTTCAGTCCACACTGAGAGTAGTGGTGCAGGAAGGTAGAGCGGTTGTCCACCAATCTCATTGTATCAAACGATGTATGAGTGTGTGTGTGATTGTGAGTGTGAATGGGTGAATAAGAAGCAGTGTAAAGCGCTTTGAGTGCCAATAGGTAGAAAAGGGCTATATAAGTGCACAGCATTTACCATTTCCTTTAAAAGCACAGACACGTGATCTCTGTTTGCACAAATTCTATAGTTTTCTTACAATTTGGATTTGTATTAGCAGTTCAGTTATGTTCTTGGAATTTGGGATTCAATCCTTGTAATTAATAATAGGAGTGGATTACATTCTTTGATGTTGTTATTCTAGGTTTGAGATTTAGTTTAACGGCCTATCTCTGATCTTTTCCCCTTAACAAAACAGAACAATACAGGTCTTTACATAATGAACACTGACAATGTTGTTAAACAAGTGGCACAAATGGCAAAGCCCAATTAATTCACAAAAGTTCAGAGATATTTCCAAATGTAGTCTGTCCTTCATGCAAAATTTTGTGTTTGTGCTTTCCAGACTATACATCTAACCTATAATTTTTGACACAACAGGAGACAAAAAACAAAACCAATTCTCCCCCAACCACTTATGTGGCATCGCACTCAGGAAGTAGACGTGGTGTCATGTCATTTTCCTGTCCCATCGTCATGGCAAAAATGAGAAGAATATCTGGTCTTAGACACCTCAAGTGTAATCAGTAAAGAAGCTTCAACATCCAGGATGTCTTTTAGGGTTTTATTATCTTGCAAGAGAGAAGAACATCGACAGAGTTTCAATTCTCCATCCTATGCAGTTCTAAACTACGTACATCACACATTAGTTTTATAACTTTCTGTTGCTGGGCAGAACATTCTCCACCCTCAGGCTACTTCCTCCAGCCCTTTTCTCCTTTTATGGATACCTTTTCCCTTTTCAGCACTTTGATAAACACCTGTAAAATGTAAAAAGTGCAAGAATAACAAGTGTAGAAGTAAGCAATAACAATATAACAGGTTTATCTGGTCAATCCACTCGATCCAACCAGTATTTACACCAGAGTTTCATGCAAATTCCTCCCTGAGGGATCCAAGAGCCTCTAGGGTTTTGGTGACACTTCCATCAGGTGCAGTAATATTAGTAATGAAAGTACAACATGAGTCTCCAAACATCACACAAACACCTTCTTTCTCAGCAAGGAGCATGTCTAGGTCCATCCTATTCTGCCAGCTGCTCCACCAGGCGTTCTACAGCAACAGAGGTGTGGTGAACATAATATACTGTGTGTAATTCATCCAATCAACATTTTTATTAATGGCACAAAGAAGACTCAAATCCTGCTATTTGGTTTCTAATTTTCCACCAAATTATCTTTTATGGGCACTGCACTTCTTCCCTGGAGAGTGGGGCGGTGTCATGTTTAATTCCTACCTTCCCAGGTGACACAAACGTCACCTGTGGACACATTCCTGTCCAGTTCTGGGATAGAGTCTGTTGTGTTGTTGTTTTCCTCCACAGATTCACCATGTCTTTCAAAACATGTGTTTAACTCAACTAGTGTACTGTGGCGCAAGGCGTCTCATTCTGTCTTCCATGGTGTTGTTCTCACTGTTGCTTTCCTTCTTCACGGCTTGGGGACTCTGAGTGCAGGCATGCCCAATCACACTCCTCCTCCTTACCCATATCTTTCACTGCTGTGTTGTTGTGTGCATTATTTGGAAGGGTCCGAGCCACCTCCTAGAAATCCTTCAGTTGGAATAGAAGGAATGTCCTTCTCCTGCTAATGTATTTGAAACAAAGCAGAACACAAGGTCTGGCAATACTGCAACATGTCATTTTCCCAAAATTGGTGATTTCCCAAACAATTGTATTTATTTTTTCCCCCCAATCCCCATGTTCATTAAAATAACCGGAGAAACCTCAGTCTAAGGACACCTTCTTCATACCAATTTTGTTTTGAGTATGTCAATCATAGCAAAACATATCTCTTCTCTCAATTAGGTATCAACTCAATGAAATCAATCATCACATGGTCAAATGTGAGATAGAGGATGTGCTCCCTGCGGCTTTAGTAATGTCACACAGATAAAGCAAGATTAACAATATTTCTGTGCATATGATACACACCCCTTGGTAAACCATTGTTGCTGTAAAAAAATCAACATTCCCCCCTTTTGACACATGTTTTAACCTGTGTGTCAACTTTATCAGTTTTTAGGAAAACTTTTAGAACTTTTGGAAAAGTCTAAAATCCAACTACTCCACTATAACACATCTTTATCAGTAAATATTCACAAGACACATTTAAAGCTGCTTTTCTTTAGGATATTAAACAATGATGTAATTCAATCAATGGCTTTTTGTTTCATTTACATGTTATCACAGGTTACATTAAGGCTCACTGTGATATCAGGGTGTTTTATCATGTGACCGACTCTATTTCAAGGACAGCTTCATACGCTTTTACTGTGAAATATTAAAACCTCTTTCCCCATTTGTTTTTGCCACTATTTTGCCTGTTCCCTTTCAGGGGTCGCCACAGCGAATCATGTGCCTCCATCTAACCCTGTCCTCTGCATCCTCTTCTCTCACACCAACATCATCTCCTCTCTCACTACATTCGTAAATCTCCTCTTTGGTCTTCCTCTAGACCTCCTGCCTGGCAGCTCCAACCTCAGCATCCTTCTACCAATATATTCACAGTTTCTCCTCTGAACATGTCCAAACCACCCTAATCTGGCCTCTCTGAAACATCTAACATGAGCTGTCCCTCTGATGTATTCATTCCTGATCCTCCTCACTCCCGAAGAGAACCTCAATATCTTAAGCTCTGCTACCTCCAGCTCTGCCTCCTGTCTTTTCTTCAGTGCCACTGTTTCTAAGCCAAACAACATCGCTGGTCTCACCACCATCTTGAACACCTTTCCTTTCATTCTTGCTGATACTCTTTTATCAAACAACACACCTGACACTGCTCTCTCAGCACCCTATCATACACTTTCTCTAAATCTACGAAGACACAATGCAACTCCCTCTTACCTTCTCTGTACTTCTCCATCAGCATCCTCAAAGCAAATACTGCATCTGTTGTACTCTTTCTAGGCATGAAACCATATTGCTGTTCACCTCTGCCCTTAGCCTAGCTTCCACTACTCTTTCCCACAACTTCATTGTGTGGCTCATCAACTTTATTCTGTAGTTGCCACAGCTCTGCACATCTCCCTTGTTCTTACAAATGGGCACCAGTACACTTCTCCAGTCCTCGGGCCTCCTCTCACTCTTCAAGATCTTGTTAAACAAACTAGTCAGAAACACTACTGCCAGCTCTCCTAGACACTTCCATACCTCCACAGGTATGTCATCAGGACCAACAGCCTTTGCAATCTTCATCCTCTTCAACATCCTCCTCACTTCACTTTTATTAATCTTTGCTGCTTCCTGCTCCACACCAGTCACCTCTTCTACTCTTCGTTCCCTTTCATTTTTCTCATTCATGAACTCTTCAAAGTTCTCCTTCCATCTTCCCATCACACTCCTGGCACCTGTCAATACATCTCCATCTTTATCTTTAATCACAGTAACCTGCTGCACATCCTTCCCATCTCTATCTCTTTGTCTGGCCAACCTGTATAAATCCACCTCTCCCTCCTTAGTCTCCAACCTAGCATACAATTCCTCATATGCTCTTTGTTTGGACTTTGCCACCTCTACCTTCACCTTATTCTGCATATCCCTGTACTCCTGTCTACTCTCTTCAGTCCTCTCAGAGTCCCACTTCTTCTTACCAGTGGTCCTTCTTCTTAGCTACCTCTTTATCTGTATACACTCCTGAACTTCCTTGCGTGTAAAAAGTCTCCTTGTCCACTTTTCTCTTTCTAGATGACACACAAAGTACCCTCCTACTTGTCTCCCTGATTACATTAGTGTAGTGGTCCAGTTATCTGGAAGCACTTCCTGACCACCCAGAGTCTGTCTCAGCTCTTCCCTGAAAACTACATGACATTCTTCCTTTTTCAGCTTCCACCACTTCATCCTCTGCTCTGCCTTTGTCCTCTTCATCTTTCTCACCACCAGAGTCATTTTACACACTACCATCCTGTGTTGTCTGGCTACACTCTCCCCTACCAATACTTTACAGTTACTGGTCTCTTTCAGATTACAACGTCTACACAAGATGTAGTCCACCTGAGAGCTTCGACCTCTACATGCCCATTGAAATCTGCACCAATCACCACTCTCTCACCTCAGTTTGCAATTGAGTGTATGTGCATGTAAGCATGTCTTCATTGCAGTGTGTGTCAGTATGAATTACCCCCCTCCTTTTGGTCAGTCATCAGCAACTGTCCCCGGGACACAAGCTTTTCCTCCTCCTGTCAGTTTGCCACTGGCGATGACTTCTCAGGACAATCTCTGGGTCTATGTCCTCCTCAATTCCAGAGGGACAGTCCTTTGCACAATGTCCCCTTTCCCCACATGTGTGGCATCCATCTGCACCTACTGAATATCAGCCACATTCAACTCCTCGTCCTCTGTCTCTGCATCGTCCACAATATCCTTTTCCTCCATGACCTCTGTCATATGAAGACATCTTCATCCTGTATTACAGACTGTCTGGGGCTGCCACTTACTAACATGTTTTTTTCCTTCTATCTTTCCTCTCCTGAGGTGGTCAGAAATGAGGCAGATGATGAGAATGCAGAAATGGAGGGAGATGAGGATGAGGACGGAGATGTGGTCAAGCTAGATGGTGGTTGTTGTTGTGGGACTGGTTGTTGTTGAACTCGTCGTTTATGGTGTTCTTGGGGTGGTACTGACGGATAGGAGTCCAAGCCAGTTTCATTTTCGTGATCTGTGGACAGAGAGAAGACACACTGGGAGTATGTGGTGGTGGTGTGTGTTCTCTACTGAAGCGTTATCTGTTTTGTGTTGTGCAGTTGTCATGAGTTTTCTTTTTTTTTCTTTTTTACTCTTTTCAGTTGTCTTTTTTCCCTATACTCCATTTTTCTTTGTTTACAAATTTAACAATTTGTAACTTACACATCTGTTTGTCTTTTTGTGACACTATTTTTAGCCTTCAGTTTCTTTTCTTGATTTAACTTCTTTTTTTCCTCTAATTAGCTTATTCTATTAAAGCAACCTCCACGAGGAAAACCAAAATACTCAACCAAAAGTTTCAAACATTTAAGACTTTTGTCACCATACTTTCGGAATCTTAACATTTGGAGTAATTTACTGTATTCTCTTCAGTCTGTTTGCCCTCTTTTTTTCTCCATTCTCTCACTGTCACTCAACTCCTAGGGCTTAGTCCGAGTGTGTGCACTTCTTGCCACACTTCCAGTAAGGCGATGCCAAAACTCTTAATTTTACTTTTGGACCTGTCCTGTTCAAACTGCTCTGCCCTGTAATAACCGGGGACCGAGTCTTGAGAATGAGAATGTTGGCCCCTTTGTCCAATTTGGCTGTTGTCCTTTATACTCTCCAATTAACTAAGAGTTGCTAATGAATTACAACAAGCTGTCAACATCCTTTATACTCTTAAATTGACTAGAGCTAAAGAAAAAGAGAAAAGAGCTATTCAGATTAATTCAACGAAGAATGGCAACTTGAGCTCAACAACAATATTTTAGGAACTTCTATACAACTCACCCGGTATCCATGCTGACCAGTTTTAATTTTTAGTTCTTGAATTTGGCTGGAGTCACTATAGGAGCCGCTGTGTTTAGTTCTCGTCTTCTACACTGATTCTTTCAGTGGACATTGAGACTGCAGTTTGTTTTTCTTTTCCAGTGTGCATGCAAACCACTGTTCACTCTGGCTTCTCTGGTGACCACCCACAGATCCTGCCAAATTGTCATGGCAAAAGTGACAATATCTGGTCTTAGATACCTCGAGTGTAGTTAATAAAGAAGCTTCAACATCCAGGATGTCTTTTAGGGTTTTATTATCTTGCAAGAGAGAAGAACATCAACAGAGTTTCAAGCCTCCATCCTATGCAGTTCTAAACTTCACACATCACACATTAGTTCTATAACCTTCTGTTGCTGGACAGAACATTCTCCACTGATATGTTTATGTGTACATGGTTTGTTGTCCAAAAAATGTCTTTTAAAATGTGTTGAATAAGTACAAATAAGTGTATTCATAATTTACCTCACAGGTAAACGATCTAATCATTTATTAGTTATGTTACTATAAAATTGTATTATCATTAAAATGACCAGTGCTGGCCTTTCCAGCAGCTCTGTGTGCCTTCCTTTTTGGTGTATTGTTTTGCTTTTTTGTGTGTGACTATTCTGTCTGGATAAAAAAAGTCTTTATCTATCTATAAAAGTTCAAATGATCATACTGTTAAATTTTTTTAAATACATGTCCAGCAATCTAGAAATAAACACAAAATACAATAAAACTTAAACTATGGATTAAGACTGGGGACATTTTGGCTTTTAATCCCTATAAACAAACCAGTTTCTACTTGCTGCCTATCGTCAATTGTGGCCAGCAGCAGACAGCATAACAATCTTGTGACACTTTAAATTTATCCTGCAAATTATTCCACAAAGGTATAAAATGGGCCGGCCTTTGTCAAATAGAATACACATATAACAGCTCACTAACACTTTTTCAGTTGCTTATATCTCTTACTCAGTTTTTCTGTGCTGCAGTTGTTTCCCTGCTATCCACCAGATGGGGTACTGGCTGCACCCCTGGTACCTAAACCTGCTTCTGTTCTGGCCCTTATCTAAAAGAAGAGGTGTCATAGCTGTGGGGCTGATTCGTGTTGCCGTTGTGATCAGCATTCTCTCCTCTCTACTCTGTTTTCCTCTCGCATCTCTTCTCTCTCTCCTGGTCCCCAATCAGCATGACTCCTTTCACCTGTTGCCTCCTCTCACCTGTCCCTCTCTGCCAGATCGTCTTTCACTTCTCCCGAGCAACAAGCCACTCTCTGGCCTAGATAATCCGTATGGTAAATTCAAGTTCGAGTTATCTGTTCTGTTACATGTTTTTGATTTCGTGTTTATTCTCGGAGTGCCTGAGTTTCTGTTTGTTTTTGGAGACTTTGTTGCCTCCCTGCCCGGCGGCAGTGTTTGTTGTCTACTTTTACCTGTTGAGTAAGTGACTTTCGTACTCTCTGCATGCAGATTAAAAACTTTGAGGAAAAATTATTTAAGAAGAGGATTTCTGCGCAAATCTATGAATCAGGGTTTGAGCTTCCTTCCTTTGAGCTTCCTTCTCCCCTGCTTCCAGTTGATACTTTCCTTTATTTGTTTGTCTTTTAGTTGTTACTTTGTTTGGGACGTCCTGTATTTTTTGTCTCCCTGGTTTCGCTGCCTTTAGTTGCACCACCCCGGTCTCCCACTGTTGGCCATCCTGCTCTTCCTTGGTCTACGCCGTAGCACCACCACTTCTATTCCAAAACGAGTAAGAGATCTAATTCTTTAGAATCGTCCTATGCCTTGATTATTACTCACCTGTCTCTTTTCTTCCTCAGAACTCCCTACTGCTTCCCAGTCACCTCCACCTCCCAACTCTCATCAGTTGTGTGATTGGCTGAGAGTTTTTGTTTTTAACCCAGCAGCATCAACTAATTGTTACAGCTGGCTTGCACAGCAGAAAGTGACAGCACCACGTGACCTTGTTGACATTCTAAGCATTCTGAGCAGACCCTTTAAAAGTTTATTTTGTTACTTTGACCCAACATAGCCAAAGAACTTCTCATCTTTAAGCTTATTTTTGTAGTATTTCAAATATTTGAATCTGAGCCATCATTAGATTTCTCACCTGAGATCTTGCAAATTCACCTAAAAGCAGAACCAAGAAAAGTTTCAAAAAGAGAAAAAACATAGACAAACATAGACAATGACACTGGCTCAGAGAAAGATGAGGAGTTATGTATTGTTTGTCTGGAGGGTTATTGCAAACCAAAACAGGTACAGTGTTGGTAGTGCAGGTCATGGGGTCCCCTGGCCTGCACTGGTGGAGGAGCTATGTATATATACACATATATACACATATACATACATATATATACACATATACATATACATATACACACACACACACATATACATACATACATATACATACATACATACACACACACACACATTTGTGTGTATATATACACACATGGATTTTGCTGGTGCAGCTGAGGATGGCGCTTACACAGCTCACACACAGCTGTTCAACAGTGGCCCACAATATTATGATTTAGTGTGTGTGTGTATTGGGTGATCAATCTGTGTAGCTCTAGATCTTTTTTTGCAGTGAATGGCATGCACCCATGTAGCTCTACCTTCAACCTTCACTCCTGTTGGAAGTCATGAACACTTGATGTGGCTCTGTGAAGCTTTTCTGTCTCCAGTTCTTACTCCTGTGGTCGTTGGTAAACACAAGATCCTCTTGGTTTCCAGTTATGCTTTGCTTGGCTGGAACAGGAGGCAAAGAGATTAGCACAAAATTGCAACATGGAGTCATGATACAAATTTGCTTTTATAGTACTCTTGACTTCCCGTTTTTAATCGTGCTTAACCCATATTATTATTGACACAAGTCATAAAGCCTGATCCCAGTTCAATCTAGCGTTATCACAACCTTTCTGCATGTTGCTTTTTATGGTCCCATTGTTAACAGGAGTGTGGATGATAGGCATAGTGATATTTACCCTCACGAGACATGTCCTTGACTACGTGATTTGATACATATTAGACACCTTTTACAAGAACATAGGTTAAAAAGCCATATGTGCACCAGTGCATGTTGACAGCAGTACACACTTCCTCATTAACATGGTCCCGACCATGTGACAGGGTGGCAACATACCTAAAAAGTGTGCCTTCTCCTGCACATCTGCAACATGTGAAAAGAAGAAGAAAGCTCTTCGAGTGCAGTGGGAGTGATAATAAATGGAGATTGCTTTTTGCTGCAGTCTTTTACAGATGCATCCACTAATGCTTTTGTCTAGAACCTCCATCAACAGTAGCTACTCCTCACCTAGCAGCTCACACCCCACCCCTAGCCGTTTCCAATATTCTGGACTGCGACTGTGGCGCAGGAAGGTAGAGTGGTTGTCCAACAATCTCATAGTTGTTGGTTCAATTCCTGGCTCCTCTGGTCACATGTAGAGGTGTCCTTGAGCAAGACACTGAACCCCAACTTAGTTGCTCCCGGTGAGTGTTGGCCAGCTGCAAAGCAGCTCCCCCACCAGTGTGTGTGTGTGTGATTGTGAGTGTGAATGGGTGAATAAGAAGCAGTGTAAAGCGCTTTGATTGCCGATAGGTAGAAAAGTGCAGCCCATTTACCATTTATACAGGCCGTCAAAACAAGAGGTCTCCAGGGGATATCCAAAAACAAGTCCTTATAACAGTCAAGGATCGGTTTAGGAAGGCAAGAAAAAAAAAAACTCAAAAAACTCATTACTGAAGAGAGGCAGGCTGAGGCAAGGTTCCAAACAGAGGTCAGGGCTCAGACGATCAGACAAATGGGGTCCAAGACATTCGGCAGGTTTCAGATGCAATATGGAGATTCACCAGCAGCACCACCAAAAACAAAAACAAGCAGGTGTAGAAAATGATAAGAGGAGGTGGACCCACATAAAGGCAGGAAGCAGGAAACCCTAAGCTGGCAACAAGAAACAGAAAGAACAAGAACCAGCTGTGAGAACCAGGGCCATCGCTAGTTATGGGAATAAACTCAAAGATGTCAAATAGATCTTGAAATTAGGGTTTAAGGATCTAATATTGAGAATCTGGGCATCTTATGGGATCAAACCTGGGATATTGCCACCTAGAGGCCATAAAAGCAAGGTATAAAAAAATTACTGGAATGTTTGACTCAATAAACACATTGCCAGCCACAAAAACAATGCTGGGTTTTGCATTCAAAATATCACGTATAGGTGTATATAAGAATGAAAGAAACCTATATAGTAAACACAGTTAGCTATAACATAAAATGTAAGTTAAGCTTTTGGCCTCATTGGCAATATCCAAATGGTGACATACAGTAAGCTGGACTGCTTTAAACGTAATTTAGGGACTTATGGAGGGTACAGTACCCAGTAATACAACTGGGAGACACACCTGATGGCCTTGAAAAACAGCCAGTTAGCAGTAATGCCAAAATGTTATTTTTATAACTTTTGCAAACGTGTAGTAAAGTTTAGTTGTATATAAATGTGAGAATGTTAAGCCTCATTTGAAAAATGAGCCACACCAATCGAGAAAAACTTTTATATTAAACTTTTATCTAAGAGGTTATCAGTGTTATCAGTTATTGGTCTCCATCCATCTATGTTCATTTCCTTTGTCACTTTCATGCATCTGCCCCAACAGGTACCAACTAAGAATTACAGACAAAATTTATTTCTATTTCTATTGGTTGTTTACCTCAGACAAACTGGCGAATTGTCTCTCAAGGGAATATTTTCTCTTTTTGTCCAGTAGAGGGCAGTGTGCCTGTAAATGCAGGTCTCCCAGTAGGGAGATAAACAGCATATACTGCATTTTCAATTTTTACCTAGAAATATCAACCAGATCAAATATGTTCATTATTAGTTCAAAGGTGCATGTTCATTGTCTCAGAAAGTGGAACTTCATCTGTTTTCAGAGCACACACATTGTGTAAAGAACAATTATTTATTTAACTGAACAATGATACAAAGCCAGTGTACACAGCTCAGTGTTTAAGTAAGCCACCTTAGGTTAGAGAATTAAAACCTCCACTGATGCCATGTTAAAAAATGAATGAACTTATTCTGAATTGTTCAAAGCAGGATCTTGTATGGTTGGTTTATTTTACTCATACTGAAACTGAAAACTTTTAGGCCCAAACTAATACTCATCGGCCTTGAGAGTCAATATAGACCAACTTTCTATTTGAACTATTGAAATTGAAACATTTTTGCAAACTGTAATCATTGCTCCCAATGGACTGAGCTACGTGTGGCAGTCTGGGACAACGTTTCTTGATACTTATTTTCATGTGCTGACTGAAAACTGGCTGCTCTGTCCTTTTCAATACAGCATGTAAGAAAACTGTGTGTCTATGGAGGTTTTCCATGTTTAGAGAGCACCATGAAGTGCACTATGTGCTTCAGACCCACTCCGTGCAATTTACTTGCTGCTGCCTCTGTCCACGTTTGCTATATGTATGTCTGGTGGCCTGCAGCTGTTTATATTCAAAGTGAGGCTTGCTGTGGATGGCTGTAGATGTCACTATCATTCTCCAGCTTTTGAGGATAATAAATGACTATATTAACACAATCCTGGGCCAGGAGTTAGATGGTGGAGCTGCTGGTGCATTCCTCGAAAAGAATCTGCTATAATGAGGTCTACTCAGTGCAGCCTCATCAAGGGCTTTTTGTCCATGTAGCAGGCGGGAGTACATATAATCACGGATGGAGCCTATGCCAAGGTGAAGCATTTCCATTATATTGAGTGCCAAAGAGAGCAGGGACACTGTGTACGTGATGATGAGAAAGAGTTTTTTCTCAGTTGGTTGTGATACAAAGCAGTCCACAGTGTGAGGGCAGGGCTGGTCTGAGCATTTGCACTGTCTCCTCACAGCTATAATGACCTGGGTTTGAGTCCCAAGTTCTACCAGGTGCCTTTCTGTGTTGAGTTTTCATGGTCTCCCCATGTCAGTGTGGGTTCCCCCAGGTACTCTGGGTTCCTCCCACAGTCCAAAGACACGCAGTCAGGTTAAATGGTGACTAAATTGTCCACAGGTGTGACCTGTCCAGGGAGGATCCTGCCTCAAGCCCAATAACAGCTGGAATAGGACCCATCATCACCCTTACAAGGACGAGGAAATGGTTAAGATAATGGATGGATGTACTGCTATACTTTAGGGGTTAAACAGGAACTGCAAAGAATGATTAATCAGTTCAGCAGAAAATTAATCTGTTTAAAAAAAAAACAAAAAAAACAACATGTGCAGAAGAGGTTACAGTTTGCCAAAGAACACATCAACTGGCCTAAAGAGAAACATTTTGTGGGCCTATTTATCACAAACCAGGGATCATGGATCAGTTTGCATATGTCAAAATACTTGAAGAGGTCATGTTGCCTTATGCTGAAGAGGATATGCCCTTGAAATGGTTGTTTCAACAAGACAATGACCCCAAACACACCGGTAAATGAGCTAAGTCTTGGTTCCAAACCAACAAAATTTATGTTATGGAGTGGCCAGCCCAATCCCCGGACCTTAATTCAATCGAGAACTTGTGGGGCGATATCAAAAATGCTGTTTCTGAAGCAAAACCAAGAAATGTAAATTGTGGAATGTTGTTAAAGAATCATGGAGTGGAATAACAGCTGAGCGGTGCCACAAGTTGGTTGACTCCATGCTACACAGATGTAAAGCAGTTTTAAATCCTAGAAACAAAAAAAACGCTTGTACAAAATAGTTTTGAGTTTGTACAGTCAACAGCAGACACTGCTATTTTGTTTTACACACCCCTTTCAACTAATTGCCCAATTGCACAGCATTACGAGCGTGCATATAATGAATGTTGGGTCTTGTTTGTTTTCTGAGAATCTGCTGCACTTGCTGGTAACTTGTTTGCCACGTAGCAATAAAAAATATACTAAAAACCTGGATTATTCTGGTTAGTCACATTGTACTGCTATTATTTTGAACAACTCTGTACAAGACAGACAGGACAGACCAGACAGGACCAATGAAGGGCACACCCAGGGACCAGACAAGACCGTAACTAATAAACACACTGGTAAGAGGCTAAAAACAGAATAATGAACAGAAATATACAGGAACAAAACAATACAACTAAACTAGAGGCAGAAGGAAATTAACAAGAGTAACTAATACATGGAGCAGGATAAAACAAACAGGCAGAGCACAAACTAAGGCAAAAACATTTTACATTTACATTTAGTCATTTAGCAGAAAAACATAACAAAGGAGAGCCAAACCAGAGTCCAGATGGGGATCAGGCAGGATATGGAATACAGGATACAAATACAGACAGCAAAAAAAACTGAGTACCAACACACAACAAACTGGCCGAGAACTGTGGGGAGAGCATGGTATAAAAGGACAGGGGAACAGGTGAAACAAATCAGGACAAAACGAGGACGGTAAAGACACCAAACAAACTATCAGGAAGAGACACAGGAGGAGCAACAAAATAAAAGCCAAAAACAGGAAATAAAGCTAGACAACTAAACATGGGGCCAGGACTGTGACATAAACAGCACCAAGTGGAATCACATTTCAAGCTTAATCTCAAATTTCTGTCTATATGCTGTCTATATTGTGACTGTTTCAGTCATTTGTTGAAATGGCTTATAAAACTAGAGGAAACAAATCAATTAGTCAAACTATAGCTTAATGTTTAAAAGACAAATAAAGGCCTAATTGTCTGTCATGCTAAAAATGATAATATCTGGTCTTAGACACCTCAAGTGTAATGAGTAAAGAATCTTCAACATCCAGGATGTCTTTTAGGGTTTTATTATCTCACAAGAGAGAAGTACATTGACAGAGTTTCAGTTCTCCATCCTATGCAATTCTAAACTTCAAACATCACACATTTGTTTTAAAACTTTCTGTTGCTGGGCAGAACATTCTTCACCCTCAGGCTACTGACCCCAGCCCTTTTCTCCTTTTATGGAAACCTTTTCCCTTTTCAGCACTTTGATAAGCACTCTGGGTCACGACAGTGTGGGATAGTCTGCTGCTAGACAATAACTGACCTTGGAGCAGTTCTGCAAACACTTCGAGATAAACATGTATATGAGGCAAAGGTTGAACAACATTTCAAAAGTACAGTGAGTACAAGTTGCTGGGAAAAATGCTAAGGATTCAATTTACTAAATTAGACTGCAGGGTTTCTTGCACTGACACACTGAGTTGAGTTACTTCATTTGTGTCCCTCTGTACCTTTACCAGGTATCCTTGGCCTTTGAACTGTAGGTTTCCTGTTGAGCTCTCTCCACATTCCACTCACCCCAACCAGTCGAGATAGATGGCTGCCCACCCTGAGCCTGGTTCGCCTGGAGGTTTCTTCTGTTAAAGGTTTGTCTTCTCTACTGTCTCCTAGGGTTGCTCAAGTGGAATTTTTTGGTTTATAATTTACAATGTAAGGTTTAAGACCAATAATTAAAGTAGTTGTTAACACTTATGCTTGTGTAATTGCCTGTGTGTCCTATAGTAAGCAGTTATGCATGTAGTTGTGGTTAACAGTATTTTTTATTTAAAAAAGAAACTTGATTATGTGATTTGTGTGTGCAAAACTTTACAGTCACTTTGCCATTAAGACATTACACTAGTCAGGATGAACATCGGTCAGGAGGACATTACAAAAATCAGGAGTATGTTACACATGAACAAAAAACTATCTGCTCTTTCTCGCCCTTGCATTTCTTGAAATGTGAACACTTTTCTGATAGGACTTTGCTTTGTTTCTCCTTGTTGTCTCCTTGACATAGATTTTGCTGCCTTGTACCTCACTTGTAAGTCACTTTGGATAAAAGTGTCTTCTAAATGACTAAATGTAAATGTAAACCAAAAGCGCCATTGAATTAATTAACTGACAATCAGTTTTCACTTTTTAAAGTGAAAAGGTGAATTTAACCCAAGATAAATTCTGTCAGACATATTGATAACCCATCCTTCCTTTTAACAAAATTGTAATCATATACAGATTCTTGATATTTTTTTCTATCATTGTGAAGCAGAAGCTTATGTTCTCCAATATCATCTTTACAAACTTGAAATCTTTTCATAGGTTTTTTTTTTCATAATATTTCTGGCTTTAGTCTCAAAATAAGAAAAAAATGTTTTATTTGTCTGTCATTTATCTTTATACTAGCTGGGATTTAGCTGAATACAAGCTAAAGCTAAAGATAAAATTAAATAAATAAAAATATCTTTGGAATTTTCTTACTTATCTAGTGCTACTTTTCTTTTTAGGCAAAAAAATCAAGAGAAATCTTCAAACAACTTTTTTTTTTTTTACCGAGACGTTCAAAATCAAGTTAAAAATCAAATCCAACACCTGAAAAGCCCCTTGTTATTGTAGTTGTAACCCAACAGCCAACATCAACATCTAAATGCGTGTCCTTCTAATTTTTTTACCAGTCCACATGGTTGAAATTTGTTAACATTTAGAACAGAAATTAAAACACTCAAATTTCTACTTCTGTCTCCTGCCTCCGCTAACCCTTTGAAACCTCTTCTTAACTTTTGCTTCTACCATTTTTCCTTTTTAGTTGCTGAAATTATCCAATGGCTCCTTCTGTAGCTTTGCTTCTCCCGTTTTTCCTTTTCCATGTTTGCGGCTCCTCTTTTCCAAAAACCATTTGTCTACTTTAGCTTCTTTTACGTGTCCTCTTTCATAGTTTCTCCCCTCTGTCTGAGAATCGTCTGTGCAATTTAGTTTCTTCTTCTACATCTTTGCTTTTAACTCTGTCCTTGTCCAACAGCCCCTCCTGGCACAAAGCTTCTTCCGGGGTCCTTAATTTAAAAAAAAACAACAACAACAATTTGTTACAAATTCCTTATTGTCAATCAGAGGCGCTAAGTAACAAAGTACATTTACTCAATATCGACCTGACTCACTAACCTCTTTCTGCAACACATCTTCTGCACAGGACGACTCAAAATATGATTTCTCATCGTCTCTAGATGACTTCACCATCTGTAGTTAGAAAAAAATAAACATATATTTGGCTCATTTTGGATTAAAAAATTTTAGTGTGTGTGGAAGCAATAAATCTTATTCTCTAAACACTCTAAACCTGTGAGTTTGAGGGCACAGATACCTTGTTCCTGCACAGCTGGTAGTGACTTTTTCTCTCTGGTCCTTGTCCCGTTTGTCCTTTTCCACGTTTGCGGCTCCTCTTTTCCAAAGACCCTTTGTCTACTTTAGCTTATTTTACGTAAATGGTAACTGGTCTGCACTTATTATGCTTTTCTACCTATTGGCACTCAAAGCGCTTTACACTGCTTCTTATTCCCTCATTCGCACTCACAATCACACCCACACTCATACACCGATGGGGGAGCTGCTATGCAGCTGGCCAACACTCACCGGGAGCAACTAAGTTGGGATTCAGTGTCTTGCTCAAGGACACTTTGACATGTGACAGGAGGAGCCGGTCTACTGCTCTACCTTCCTGCGCCACAGTCGCCCCTACGTGTCCTCTTTTATCTCCAAATTAGCTCACCATCTGTTGTTAGAAGAAAAAAAAACATATTTTGACTCATTTTGGATTCAAAGAGAAACACACTAAAGTGTGTGTGGCAGCAATACATCTGACCACAACTCTCACTTTTTTCCCCGTATGACAAACTTGACTTATGCATCTTTGTTCGTTTCGGGGTTTTTTTTGCCTTTCTTCAGGCTGAGCTGCACTTCTGTGCCTCTAGGAGTCTTTTTTGACTTCCTTCTTTTTATCAGGTAAGTAAGTGGAGTCCTTTTTTGACTTCCCTTTTTCTCCTTTTTTATTCATTTTCCCATTTTTGTCTAATTTGACTTTAATCTATTTTTGTCTGTTTTTTACAGGTGTGTCCAGCTTGACCTAATTTGACCTGTTGTGGTCTGTCTTGACCTAATGTCTATGTGTTCATTAACTTCCAATTCCCAAAGTGTGTGTTTCCTAGTCTCTTTATTATTTTAGCCTTTGTTATTTATTAATAATAATAATAAAGCCTACCTGAGATGGTTAGGGTTATGGTTAGCCAATGCCCCCCCGAGATGGTTAGGGTTAGGGCCTTAGGGTCAGGGCAAAGGTCAGGAATCCTCACCCAGGACTTCTACACAGCGGGTAAGAGTGCAGGTCAGGATGCACCCCAGGAACTTCCATGCAGCGGGTAACAGTTCAGGCACGGGTTAGGGTTAGGGGGTTAGGGTTAGGGTTAGGGTTAGGTGAAATGAATTTATCTCGATGACTCTCCCCGTTTCGTCCGTCGACTGGGCGGTTTGGAGTAGAGAGTCAAAGGCATGGTGCGGGCCGACGCTTGTCACTCTGGTTCCCTGATATTGTGTGCTCCTGGATCTTTATGTAAACCATAGATTTGTGACTTTATATTTGGTATTAGTTTTTAGGTGGGTTTTAATTAAGGTTATTGTGTTTTCAGGAGATGGCTTAGGGTTTAGTTTCACCGTGGTTATATGGTATGGGTTGGAGAGCAGTCATCAGTTATTCTTTGGGCAGATTGTTTTTATTATTAGTAGTAGTAGTATTATTGTTTTTCTTATTATAATTGTTGTTTTCCTATTATAATTGTTGTTTTCTTCATCATTCATGTTAGGGTTGGAGGCGTCAGTTTAGTGCTGGGATGTTGCTAATGGGACTAGTTTCAAGAGCTTTTAGGTTTAACCTGGTTAGGTTTAAGAAGTGGAGGTAAGGGCTATTTGTTGTTGGTTGTCCTTGGTCTTTTTGGTTTTTTGTATTGTTAGATGGTGATGGCATAGTTGGTAATTGTAAGGTTGAGTAAGCTATCGATTGGTTGGGGTTAGTCAATTGTTTCAAGGGTTAGGGTTAGGGTTAGGGTTAGGTGAAATGAATTTATCTCGATGACTCTCCCCGCTTCGTCCGTCGACTGGGCGGTTTGGAGTAGAGAGTCAAAGGCATGGCACGGGCCGACGCTTGTCACTCTGGTTCCCTGATACTGTGTGCTGTCTTCCTAATGAGAAGATGACATTGTGTCCTTGATTTTTGGTAGATTTTTTGATGTGTTTTTTGTGGGAGTGGTCAAGTCTCCGATGCAGTTTTTGATGAAGTTTCACTGGTTCCCAAGTCGATGTTTGCAGGCTGGTCAGTAACGGGGGTTTGAAGAGCAGTTGTCCAATCGTTGATGAGACTCTCCAGATGTAAGACAGCCCCCAGGAGACCCTGAGACAGCTGTATGGAGAGACACTTACCTTTGAGTTGAGTAGATTTTTTGGGGGGATTTTTTGTGTTGAAGCTAAGTTTAAAGAAAGCCCCCAGGAGGCCCTGAGACAGCTGTGTTGTTTTGGAGTCAGATAGACTTTGAGTTGAATAGTTTTTTTGGGGTTGATATTAACATTAAAGACAGCCCCCAGGAGGCCCTGAGACAGCTGTGCTGTTTTTTTAGTCAACTACATTAGCTTGTGTTGAAATTAACATTAAGCACAGCCCCCAGGAGGCCCTGAGACAGCCATGCTGTTTTGGAGTCAAATAGACTTGGAGTTGACTACATTAACTTGTGCTGGCATTAACATTATACACAGCCCCCAGGAGGCCCTGAGACAGCTGTGTTGTTTTGGAATCATATAGACTTTGAGTTGAATCATTTTCTTGTTTTGAGACTGGCATAAAAGACGGTATAGAGGAGGTCCTGAGACAGTCGTGTGTTGAGCCGGTAGACGTTCGGATGCCTCTGATGGGAGGAGGATTGTCCGTCCAGTGTTTCTGTCAGCGCTGAGTGTGTTCCAACTGGTTGGGATTAGGCGTGAAGACGGAGAGGTTAGGGTTAGGGGACGATTAGGGTCAGCGACATCAGGTCTAGTTGGGGTTTAGGCAACAGTTTCAGAGTCTTTAGGGTTAGGCATTGGTTTCGAGTGGTTAGGTTTAGGAAACAATTAGGGTTGGCGGCATCAGAGCTAACTGGAGTTTAAGCATTAGTTCCAGAGTCTGGTTAGGGTTAGGCACTAGTTTCGACTGGTTAGGGTTAGGGGGTTAGGGTTAGGGTTAGCGACATCAGGGCTAGTTGGAGCAATAGTTCGAGAGTCTGGTTAGGGTTAGGCATTAGTTTCGACTGGTTAGGGTTAGGAAAATATACTGGTTGGGGCTAATGTAGTTTAGTGTAGGCAGCCATTTTAGGAGGGAGTCTAGTTTGGGAGACACATCATCAGTAGTGTACCTCAGGATCATCGGGTGTTTCGGCCATTACCACTAGACACCCTCACCCGAGGGCGGCCCCGCTGGGGTTGATCAAGTCCCAGGGTGTGTCTCATAGTCAATTAGTTGTTAGTTTAGATCAAGTAACGTTGGTTTGTGTCTGTGATTTGACCTTTGACCTTTTAGCTTTATGCCTCAAATTCAATATTATCCAATTGATGGTTTGCTTCTAGTTATTGTAGTTAGTTTAGATTAAGTAACTATGTTATTAATCTGGGATGTTGACCTTTGAGCTTTAGGCATCCAATTAAAGTTATTCAATTTAAATTCGATATTATCATCAAATTGAAAGTTTGCTTCTAGTTATTGTATTTACCGGCGCATCCTCGGGCTAGTCATCTAAGCTGGACTAGGGGATGGAGGATTTAATAGGTTCAACAGTTCTTAAAGAGAAGCATTCAGAAGATTAATTTTGTCCAGAAAATCTGACCTGAAGGTTGCTGAAGCTGTGGATCGTTGCATTCCGTGTGTTGTCCAAGTGGAGGGTGGCTCTCTTGCTCCTTGTTCAGGTTTGCAGATTGGTTGTTGGCACCGTTAGGTTACTCCAATCTGCCTAGGCAAGGTCGAGAAGATAGGTCTCTTCTTCCTCCTCCTGTTCTTCTTCTTTCAGTGAAATGGAGGTGGAGTAAACATCCAGGGAGCTCCAGGACCAGCCGCAGCGAGCTAGGGTTAGGGTTAGGGTTAGGTGAAATGAATTTATCTCGATGACTCTCCCCGCTTCGTCCGTCGACTGGGCGGTTTGGAGTAGAGAGTCAAAGGCATGGCACGGGCCGACGCTTGTCACTCTGGTTCCCTGATACTGTGTGCTGTCTTCCTAATGAGAAGATGACATTGTGTCCTTCACTTTTGGTAGATTTTGGTAAATATACTGGTTGGGGCTAATGTAGTTTAGAGTAGGCAGCCATTTTAGGAGGGAGTCTAGTTTGGGAGACACATCATCAGTAGTGTTAGGGTTAGGGGGTTAGGGTTAGGGTTAGGGTTAGGAACAAATTTAAAAAAAGAGACCCAAATTAGGGTTCGTGGCACAGGCCATGACACTGTCCCTGATTCCCAGAGTGCATCCCTCCCCCCAGACATCCCTGATCCCAAGTTTGGGTTCCCCCTCCCTGAAAACAGTTTTTAAATTAACTTCCACTACACTTTGAGGCCAATTATAAATTAGGGTTCGGACACGGAATTCCAGACAAAAAATTGATTTTAGATTTAAATGGCCATTTTGGCCTCAGCATGCTTGGGTTATATGCTCATGCCTCTGTTGCAACGTTTCGGACTTTTTTTGTCCTTCTTCAGGCTGAGGCTGAGCTGCACTTCTGTGCCTCTGGGTCCCTGCTTTTATACGGTAGGTGGGTGGAGTCTTTTTGGACTTCCTTTTTTCTCCCCAGGTTTGTCTTATTGGACTTTATTTTCACAGGTAAGTGGGTGGAGTCTTTTTGGACTTCCTTTTATTAACATTCCCAGTTTAATCTGATTTGACTTGATTTTCCCTGTTTTTTGTCTGTTATGCCTTCTGTTTTTCCCTTTTAATAAATTTGAATTTCCAAAGTGTGTGGTGTCCTTTGTTTATTTTTAATGATGTTATAGCCTTTGTTATTTATTAATAATAAAAAAGCCTGCCCGAGATGGTTAGGGTTAGGCAATGGCCCCCCTCGGTGGTTAGGGTTAGGCAATGGCCCCCCGAGATGGTTAGGGTTAGGGCCTTAGGGTCAGGGCAAAGGTCAGGAATCCTCACCCAGGACTTCCACGCAGCGGGTACGAGTGGAGGTCAGGATACACTCCAGGAACTTCCACGCAGCGGGTAACAGTTAGGGTTAGGGTTAGGGGTTAGGGTTAGGGGGGGTTAGGGTTAGGGTTAGGGTTAGGGTTAGGTGAAATGAATTTATCTCGATGACTCTCCCCGCTTCGTCCGTCGACTGGGCGGTTTGGAGTAGAGAGTCAAAGGCATGGCACGGGCCGACGCTTGTCACTCTGGTTCCCTGATACTGTGTGCTGTCTTCCTAATGAGAAGATGACATTGTGTCCTTGATTTTTGGTAGATTTTTTGATGTGTTTTTTGTGGGAGTGGTCAAGTCTCCGATGCAGTTTTTGATGAAGTTTCACTGGTTCCCAAGTCGATGTTTGCAGGCTGGTCAGTAACGGGGGTTTGAAGAGCAGTTGTCCAATCGTTGATGAGACTCTCCAGATTTAAGACAGCCCCCAGGAGACCCTGAGACAGCTGTATGGAGAGACACTTACCTTTGAGTTGAGTTGAGTCGATTTTTGGTGGGATTTTTTTGTGTTGGAACTAAGTTTAAAGACAGCCCCCAGGAGGCCCTGAGACAGCTGTGTTGTTTTGGATTCAGATAGACTTTGAGTTGAATAGTTTTTTTGGGGTTGAGATTAACATTAAAGACAGCCCCCAGGAGGCCCTGAGACAGCTGTGCTGTTTTTTAGTCAACTACATTAGCTTGTGTTGAAATTAACATTAAGCACAGCCCCCAGGAGGCCCTGAGACAGCCATGCTGTTTTGGAGTCAAATAGACTTGGAGTTGACTATATTAACTTGTGCTGGCATTAACATTATACACAGCCCCCAGGAGGCCCTGAGACAGCTGTGTTGTTTTGGAATCCGATAGACTTTGAGTTGAATCATTTTCTTGTTTTGAGACTGGCCTAAAAGACAGTACAGAGGAGGTCCTGAGACAGTCGTGTACTGAGCCGGTAGACGTTCGGATGCCTCTGATGGGAGGAGGATTGCCCGTCCAGTGTTTCTGTCAGCGCTGAGTGTGTTCCAACTGGTTGGGATTAGGCGTGAAGACGGAGTGGTTAGGGTTAGGGGACGATTAGGGTCAGCGACATCAGGGCTAGTTGGGGCTTAGGCAACGGTTTCAGAGTCTTTAGGGTTAGGCATTGGTTTCGAGTGGTTAGGTTTAGGAAACAATTAGGGTTGGCGGCATCAGAGCTAACTGGAGTTTAAGCATTAGTTCCAGAGTCTGGTTAGGGTTAGGCACTAGTTTCGACTGGATAGGGTTAGGGGTTAGGGTTAGGGTTAGAGACATCAGGGCTAGTTGGAGCAATAGTTCGAGAGTCTGGTTAGGATTAGGCAATAGTTTCGACTGGTTAGGGTTAGGAAAATATACTGGTTGGGGCTAATGTAGTTTAGAGTAGGCAGCCATTTTAGGAGGGAGTCTAGTTTGGGAGACACATCATCAGTAGTGTACCTCAGGATCATCGGGTGTTTCGGCCATTACCACTAGACACCCTCACCCGAGGGCGGCCCCGCTGGGGTTGATCAAGTCCCAGGGTGTGTCTCATAGCCAATTAGTTGTTAGTTTAGATCAAGCAACTGTTTTATTCATCTATGATTTGACCTTTGACCTCTGACATTTTAGGTTTAGGCCTCATTTTAATGTTGTTCATTTCTAATTCCATATTATCAAATTGAAGGTTTGCTTCTAGTTATTTTAGTTAGGTTTAGCAGTAGGTTTAGCAGTTTTTAACGAGTAGCATTTAGAAGATTAATTTTGTTCAGTGAAGATGGTGTGTAATTTAATATCTGCTGTTGGACAAAATATCTGACCTGGTTTATGGTTGCTGAAGTTGTAGATTGTTGCATTCCGTGTGTTGTCCAAGTGGAGGGTTGCACTCTTGCTCCTGTTGGGTTTGCAGATTGGTTGTTGGCACCGTTAGGTTACTCCAATTTGCCTAGGCAAGGACGAGAAGTTGGGTCTCTTCTTCCTCCTCCCGCTCCTCTTCTTTCAGTGAAATGGAGGTGGAGTAAACATCCAGGGAGCTCCAGGACCAGCCGCAGCGAGCTGCTGCCTTCCCGGCTCACCCTCAATGCTCACCCACCCCCGAGGGAGGACCAGGACCAGCCGCAGCGAGCTGCTGCCTTCCCAGGTCGCCCAAGGGA